>NC_056731.1:1586752984-1586887984 GCF_019279795.1 Protopterus annectens | reverse complement strand
TAATGGTCGGAAGCCTAAACGCTCTGTATAATTTTTGGGTAGTCCCAGCAGGGACTACCCTCTGTCTGTGTGTAAAGTAGACTTAGCAGTTCAACTATGTTACTCCCACTGGTAATATCCTGACTGTGGTATGAGTAGCAGTGCTTTGTCTCTCCTGGCCAGTGTGATATGGCATATGCTGACAGCACTCTATGATACTCTGTGATACTATAGTTGCTGTTGATTCCCTTCTAATTCCTTGTCTATGTTTATTGTTACGACGTTCATTCATCATATCAGGGAGTGGGACTGCCCTGTACCTGTTTGAAAGTCAGACTTACTACGTGGACAAAGTTAGTTCCACTGTTAGCATCCTACCTGTGGTTAGAGACGCAGGGGGTTTGCTCACCTCTGGCCAGCTTGATATGTCAAACACTAGATAATACGGGTGTTCCACTGCTGTTTTCCTTCTCATTCACTATGAATGCTTTCTTGTGCCCATGTTCGTTCTGTAGATATATTAATTAACGCAGGGGGTTTGCTCACCTCTGGCCAGCTTGATATGTCAAGCACTAGATAATACGGGTGTTCCACTGCTGTTTTCCTTCTCATTCGCTATGAATCCTTTCTTGTGCCCATGTTCATTCTGTAGATATATTAATTAACGCAGGGGGTTTGCTCACCTCTGGCCAGCTTGATATGTCAAGCACTAGATAATATGGGTGTGCCACTGCTGTTTTTCTTCACATTCATTATGAATGCTTTCTTGTGCCCATGTTCGTTCTGTGTATATATATATATATATATATATATATATATATATATATATATATATATATATGTATATATATATATATATATATATGTGTGTGTGTGTGTGTGTGTGCATGTGTGTGTACGTACGCATGCATATACATCTACATGATTAATTACTTTGATCATACTGTTGAATGACTGTGCTGTCTGCTATGTTTGTGATAACATCATGGTTAGGTATAACTGCCGTGGCTTAGTGGTAAATCACATTGATTGTGATATGTAGGGTCCTAGCATCGAGCCTGGCCGAGGCGGTTTATTGTGATGCTGGGCAGAACCAGGGCCGTTGGACAAAGGGTGAGTACAACACTTTTCAGCAGCGGTTTTCCGTTTAACCGCCATTTCCCGTCACGCAAACACCTTCTGCATTTTTACTGTGATACATCACCCCATTTCACATTTCAATGGTATTATATCATTATACAGCATAAAAGTAGCAAGATATGCTCTTATACGGATTATGTGTCATAAATGGTGTGTGCTGCAGTCGAACTGGCAATGTCTGCTCAACAGGCGGATGCTCTAACCACTACACTATTACTGTGCTGCTTTATTTGCATGTATACCCATGGTTCATAGTTACCAGAACAAACACAGCAAAACATCACTAACACAGCAGTCATCCATTCTCTGGTCAGAAATAAACCACACCACTACACATGCGCCACTCCCTACTGCTCTAGACATGTCCCGTATGTTGGCTCACTCTAAGTATATTCAGACATCCCAAGCTTATAGTCCTGGGACATATGTTCATGGTCAGGGTGTTCAATTAGTTTTCTGGTTTTTGGCTCATCTGAATGGTGACTGGGACAGCCCTGTACCTGTTTGAAAGTCAGACTTAGCACATGGACAAGGTTAGTTCCACTGTTAGCATCCTACCTCTGGTTGGAGATGCAGGAGGTTTGCTCACCTCTGGGCAGCTTGATATGACAGCACTAAATAATATGGGGGTTTCCGCTGCTGTTTCCCTTCACATTCGTTATGACTGCTTTATTGTGACCATGTTCTTTCTTCATTTATATATATATATATATATATATATATATATATATATATATATATATTTGTACATACACATGCATATACACCTACATGCTTATTTACATTTCCCATACTGTTGAATGACTGCCACTTACCATCACGCATACCCGCTTACATCTGCTTGAAAGTGCCTTAATCACCCTATATCCGACTGCCATTATTCTGGGCATCATATAAAATTAGCAGCCCTTGCATGGCTTGGACCCTGGAACAGAAACACCATAGTCACTGGTTTTACCACTAAACCATCCGTGATACATTCTGTATGGATGGTAATTAGGATATATGACTTTACTACAGGCATTCCACACTACTGGTAACAAATGTGACAGTCGGTTGGTGTACATATGTATAGCACATGTTACTGTTTATATGTTTCTGAGAGGCATATGTATACATTTGCAAGTATACATATTTATGAGTAGGATACATACTTGACAACTACTTATATGCATCTATGTGTGATGTGTAGCTATGCAAATATAAGTATGTACATTTATAGATATATGACTACATATCTGGAGTTATACATGGCCATGTATATGAACAACCGCATACGGGAGGTACCTGTACCGTTTGTATACAGGGGTTGTGTGCATCATTATGACAAGAAACCTGGATGGGGTATACAATTTGTGAACATGTACTATTTGCAAGATGCCTATGGGGAAGCTTCGTGGGAACATGTGAAAGGTATATATTCCCAATAATGCACGTGGGGAGACGTGCATCACAGTCAGGTGTTTAATCCCGAGTCGTAGGTTCTACAGGACCAGGTGGAGGCTGAGCAGGGTTGCGGACAAGTACTGCTAATCTTACTTGTGCCCGGATGTCAACAGAGGTGGACATCGTGTTATGCCACAAAGTCTAATCTTGAGAACAGACACTTATCCCATGAGGGATGTCCAAAAATTGTGGATGACGAACCACATTCTTCTGGTTATTTGAAAAATGTGGGAGGGTTATGCATGCATGGGATACCTAGTTTGCAAGCCTAAGACTGCCTAGGGTGAGACTGCCTACTAGATGTGGGTAGGGGGCACTATGTGCAGATATGGCTGATTCAAGCTAGCAGCCTGAGTATGGGTGGTTTTGGTGGACGTTCAGCAAGGGGGGGGTGTGCTGTGGAGGGGATGATGGGTATTCAATTATGTATCCAGGTGTGTTGGGGTTGGATGGCCCAGTTCAGGCCAGACCATTATGTGGGTGTGAGCCGGTAACATTTCTGCACATGTGTATTGCACATTTTAATGTTCATATGTTTGTGGGATTGTGTTCTGCAGCATGGCCTGTCAGGGTGTATTGGGGATGTGAATGTATGTTCTTTGGTTTCCTTTCTGATTCACCCACTGCTCTCTCGTACACCTCCACTTCACCTACTGTACATCCAACCCAGTGTCCCCTTGGCAAATTATTACATTACCCATCACCCCCCCCATATTCCACAAGCACACCATCCATCCCTTCTCTGGTTGATGGCCCATGGCACAGACAGCAGTACACACTGTGTTCTCTACATATCTCTGGTACCAATATGGTTGTGAGGACAACCCTAGCATATTTGATCTTCCACATGCTGTTCTTCACGCACATAGGTACACGCAAATACTTATCTTTCATGACATGGTAGGTAGACCCGGGTAATGCCCATTCATCTTTGGGCCATCCAGGCAAGGACAACCTGGACTGCGAATGGGCAGATATTGAGCGAATGCTCTGATCATTGGGCTAGGCTTAGGAAAGGGTAGTGACACGCAAACACGCTGCATTTCACTTCCACTTGGTATAACAATCAACACTACAATGAAATACGGGCACAGGGTTTTAAATGTCATTGTTCGAGGGACGGGGGCTCAATATTCAGCTACGTGCTTTTGTGTTTACTTTTTATTTTGGTGTTCGCGGAACTGTCTTTGTATGCTTTGTATACATTTCAGTATCCACGGACACTGACAGGAGTGATTACTATTAGAGGCAGGCTGTACTAGTCAGCATTTTAGGTTGTGTGTCTGTAGCCAACATGTTCAAGCCTCCGTGCAGCGCTTAGACACACCCCCTGCACTTGCACACGTTTCCTGTACACGTGGACGTTGCGGCAGCGTGCCTTCATTAATATGCATATTTATTTATTTTACATTTGTTGGATGGGCTAGTCTAGCTGGATACATGTCCATTTTCAGTAGAGGCCCAGGGAGATAAGCTCCAAGCATTAGTAAATTACAAAAAAAAATACAATAATTAAAATGACTAAATTCAAATACAAAGAGATTAAAAATGTTTTGAGAGAATAAAAATTGTTTCTATGAATAATAGCTCGCAGTCTATGCAAGGTTTAAAATGCAATATAAAAGTAAAAATTGTGTCTATGAATAATATCTCACAGTCTATGCAAAGGTTAGAAATACAATCGAGTACAAAAACACTCAGAATTCTAAAGTAATGATTTGTAGGTCAGAGAAAGAGAGAAAAGCAGAAGAAAGAAAAACACAAGAGCTAGAATAAAGTTAGATTCTATTGATTAAAGCTGTAGAGGGGACAAAGGCCAGAAGGAAGGGGTATAGAAAGAAGAGCATTAAGGGGGAAAAGTAGGATTTAGTCAGGTTTAGAACAGGGACAAAGCCAATGAATTTTCAGATGTTCTTTGAGATGTTTCTTGAAGAGTGATGTGGATGAGAGAGATGTGAGTGTGTTAGGAATCTTGTTCCAGATTTTACCCACAATGTTAGTAAAAAGTGAGTCCCCAGCTTTATTGTTAGATTTAATATTGGAGATTAATAGCTTATTTGCTGAGCGAAGTGTTGCAAGATTTCTATATGGGGAGATCAGGTTAGAGAGGATTGGGGTATTATTTGGGTGATAAAGAATATTATGTGAGATAACCAGTTGATTATACAGTAGATGGTTTTGTAGTTCTGACCATCCGAGTTGTTTAAGGTTGTGACAGTGGTGGGTTCTGAAGGGGGTGGCAGTGACAAATCTAGCTATGTTATTATAGCTAGTTTCAAGCTTGCTTAGATTGTGTTTTGATAGATTGATGTATACGGCAGAAGCATAGAATAGGGTCGAAGTTAGGTGAGTCTGGGCAATGGAGGTTCTAGCTAGTGGTGTGAGGAAGGGTTTGATTCTATACAGGGAGCCTAGTTTTTTATTGACAGTCTGTATAGTATTGTTGATATGATCATCATAGCTGAGGTTATTATCTATTGTTATGCCCAGGAGACGTGTGGTAGTGTCAGGGGAAATAGTAGTTCCATTGTTAGAGGTAATTGTGAAGTGAAACTCTGGTGACTTTTGGGTGGGAGCAAAAAGTAACAATTTTGTTTTTTTAGGGTTAGGAGGAGGCAATGATGGGTGAACCAATTTTCAACAGTGTTAAATATTGTTTGAGTAAGGGTCTGAAGAGAGATTGATGACTTAGCAGTACAGATTAAAGTAGAATCATTGGCATATTGTATGCATGTGGCTTGTGGAACAACAGTATTTAGATCATTAATAAAAATGGAAAATAGAAGAGGGCCTAGGATAGAGCCTTGAGGGGCTCCAATGTTTACGGGGAGTGGTGTGGAAAGATTATTGTCCCAGAGCACTGCTTGTTGTCTATTTTTTAGACAGGATGTAAACCAAAGTATTGCTTGTGGGTCAAGACATTGGGCTTTTAGCACATTGATTAGTAAGTCGTGGTTAACCATATCAAAGGCTTTTGATAGGTCAGTGAATAGTGCAGAAGATAGAAAGTTATTATTTTGATTCTTGTTTATACAGTCAGTAAAAGATAGAAGGGCGGTAGTTGTACTATGAAAGGGCCTAAAGCCGTGGTGACAGTTGGCAAGTAAATTATTGTGGAGCAGGTGTTGAAGTAGTTGATGGTGAATACATTTTTCCATTATTTTGGCCAATGGAGAGAGTAACGCAATTGGTCGGAAGTTGGAGATATCAGTTGATTTGCCTCCTTTATGTAAGGGGATTATATGGGAGACTTTCCATATGGACAGGATGTTACCTTCTATGATTGTTCAGTTTATAAGGATGGATATGGGATATGCTATGACTTTGGAAGCTATTTGAAGGTATTCTGCTGGCAGGTGGTCGGCAGAAGGGGTGCAAGGTTTGAGTTTTTGAAGGAGTTTGCAGATAAAGGATGCTGGCACAGGTTGTATATAGAAGGAAGGCATTGAACTGTTTGTGTTTTGTAAAGTGCTGGGGGAAATGGAGATATTGTCTTTGCAAGAGTTTGTATAGTTTCTGTGAAGTAATTATTAAAGGCATCCGCTATTTGCAAAGGGTTATTATGGGGAACTAAAGATGGGGAACTAAAGATGGGGATGGAGTTTTGGTATGTCCTGGTTGGAGAAGTTTATTAATGCTGCTGCGCCATCTCTATGCTGCACGGTCGGCGCAAGGCTAATGCCATCCTTGCGCTGAGCTTCATAAATCCCGGGGCCTGTGTATACATGGTGCTTCATCATGTGTGAGTAGCTTGGCTTGTCAGGCCTGGATCTCCTGAACCTGGGTAAGAAATAGCTGAGACTTGCCTCTTGTCTCCCTTCAGACTTCTTTTCTCGCTCTTTCTCTCTTGTATGTCTCCCTCCATTCCACTGTTCCCCTCATTTGACTCATGCTTTATTCTCCTTCACATCATGTGTTCATCAATAACACATGCTGCAAATGCTTTGCTCATTGTATGTTATTTTCTCCATAGGGACATTGCACTGCATGATGTTATGACAGTGTTCAGGTTCTCTATTTACCTATTTTACTAACTGAATTCCTGTAGCATAGCCTTATAATTGTGTTCATTTATGCTGCATATTTTTCTGACTTATACCTCCCTTTATGCTTGCCTTTATATTGCCACTGTTGCATTAAATATCGATTAGAGTTTATTGTTTCTTTGGTTCCATTTCCACCATGCTGAGCCTGGAAATGATCTACGTTGATCAGTGTTCTACCTTGGATAACAAACTTTAGATAAGTAAATAAAACTATCTTAGTGTGTTTGAGAGGTGTTGCAGACAGTACCACGCAGATCTTGCCACTAACAAATGGGCTTATTTTGAGACATGAAACCTGATAAAATCTGACTCATCATGGTTCCCAGCTGTTGCATCCCATGTCCTGTGGCCTCAGATGCCAGGAAGTACTGCAAATGAGTCAGTGGGGCTGAGTATTATTACCGTGGGAAGAGTCGGGGGGCATAAAGATCATGAGAAGTTTCCAACTTCCATACTACATTCTCATCTCATATTATCCCTTTCCTTCTTGGGCTTCCAATGATCTACCTTTAATCTGAATGTCAGGAGTTCTTACTCAGTTCTCATACCTTGCTGCAGGCATTGTACTTCCACAAAACCACATAAAACTGTAGAACTTGCTTGGATTGTTCAACAATAATAGCAGTAATCTCACACCTCTCCTTATACATGATATGACTCTCACATCACCTCATTAATAATGATTTCTCAAAGTTCATTTTTATTTGTCTCATTATTTGTTAAACTGCATAAGTGGACTAATACATGTAGATATTTTCCAGTCATATCACAGATAACATGGATAACAGTAAAGATTACATGCAGGGTTAATTTAGAGTAGTCACTAAGTATCATGTTTTGTCAGGTGAGAGAAAATCAGAATGCTTTACAAAAACCCACATGCATGTAGGAAGAACATGCAAAACTCACACATTTTGTTCAGCTTTCCATGATGCATTTTCCCCAAAACTCTTCCCCAGTCCAGTACAATCATTTTCTAACTTTAAATTTCTGTTTGCCTCCTATTTTATAAGCAATTATGAAACTAGTGTCTAGTAGTTCCCTATTATGTATGCGGCTCTGAAACTGGCATACCCCTCAGTATATTTATGAGTCAAACTGTTTCTATTACTGTTATTCCACTTTCACCCAAGTGAATCATTTTTTTATCCACCTCTGCTTCTACCTGTTAGCACACACACTCAATGTTTCACTTCTCTAGGATTAGTTTACTCCTGTCTGTGATTGCAGCACACATTTTGTCATACTGTTGAAGGGTAACATTTTGTCACAAGTCTCAACAATCAGAAGTTATTTCACATCACAATATCTGATATTATTATTATTATTATTACTTACTTAATTATTTAATTTATTTTTGCTAGTGTTTATTTTCACATTATGTGAGACTGAGCATTCCATAGTTATTTCTCACAATTGTATTCATAATCAACCAATTATAACCTCCATGCTAGCTAGTGAAACAAAACAAAAAAAAAAACAATACCCGTGTATCAGTCTTCAAATTAAGCCTTGTCTTATTGTCTTCCAAGACAGTAACACAGTAACTGGTGCGATACTAAAACTATGTGGTTAATCCAATGAGTTTTGGGTTGAAATCCCTGTTGAGCACTTAGCAACTGTAACGGACTCTACTGGAGAGTGAGCAGCTAACACTGTCAGTCATAGAGGAGATGTGAGCTGTACTTACTAATAACACCGGACTAGCCACCAGTATAATGGATAATGGGAAATATTGTCTGGTTCACTAACAAGACTTGTAACTATTACAGGAGCAAGGCTACTAGTAGGAAAATGCCTTACAATTTACTATAGTATCTTTTGTGCACATCTCTGGACCACATAATCACATTATCATAGTACAATGCTGGGCGATCGACCAAAGGGGCCTTTTTAAGCCTAGCCATGCCTCCTGATTAAATTTGATAGGTATTGTTTCCCAAAGGTTTTGTGGGGGGCATGTATACTTGTGTATGGATGGCCAAGCATTTACAAGCTTCCTTTCTGTAATAGAGACACAGGTGCCAGACCAGGGGTATATTTATGGTTCTCCATCCACTGATCCAAGTTTCCCTTGAATAAGTGCAGGGATGAACTCTGCTTCACATGGATGGGAAGCCTGTTCCAGGAAATGGGAAGCCCCTGAGACACATATCTGACCCTCCAGCATGTCCTATTTATGTTTAAGGTAAGTTTTAGGTCCTTGGATTGGGTGTACCTTATGCTATTTGCTTTATAGATGTGCAACAGGTGCATTAGGATGGATCAGATGATGCTTTGCAGGCCAGGCATAGGTTACCTCTCAGCAGCCTGTAGGAGAATATAAGGACAAGGCTTTGAGGTGGTCTGCATAGGACTTGATTTCCACACCTTGTATTATTTTTGTGAGGAATCTCTGAGGATGCTCCAGTTGTTGTATATGCCTGGACAGGTACACATTGAAGGGGGATTAGTCTTATGAGAGCAGAGTACAACTGAAAGATAACATGATTGGATCTAGATGCCATACCCCTGCTTATAAGCTGTACAACATAGAATGATTTCCTCACTACAGTGGACACATGATGTTCAAATGCAAAATCTCTATCTAAATGCATACCCAAATACTTGACTACTGACTATAATCTTAGGCGTGTTTTGCCAAGGTAGTAGTTCATTGGAGTGGCTGTTTTTCCTGAAAGATACTGTGGTGCTCTTTTTGGCACTGAGTTTGGAAGCAGTAGTAAAGCTGGAGGAACTTCTATGCACCACAACTAGACATAAGTTTCTTTCTGAGACATATAAAAGTAAATTATTAGTGGGCAGTCTTAGAATTCCTTGCTTTTATTGTGTTTCTATATTGCAAAAGGATCAGTATAATCCTCCTTGTAGAGTAATAATTTTTGGTTGTAGCTTTTTTAGAATAAGTGGGTTTATTTTTAAATTTGGCTTTATTGCCATTTGTCATATAACTGCCTTCCTATTTGAGAGACTCTAAATTAGAGTTAATTAAGAATTTGTTTAATATAGATTGGAGTCAGGATTATTATTGGGCAACATTGTCGAAAGCCACCACATAAGTATTAAACATAAAGATGTTTGAACGTGTTATTGCTTTGTTTAGGGGATGACTCTACTCTAATCTGTACTGCTAAGTCCTCATCCTCTCTCCAAACCCTTACTCAAACTGTATTTAACTCTGTTGAAAAGTGGTTTACTGATCAATGACTCCTCCTCAACCCCAAAAAAAACAAATTATTACTCTTCACTCCCACCCAAAAATCTCCACAGATCCACTTCACTATTACCTCCTATAATGGAACTTGTATTTCCCCTGATCCTACTGCACGCCTTCTGGGCATAACCATTGATCATAACCTCAGCTTTGATGACCATATCAATAATACTATTCAAACTATCAATAAAAAACTAGGCTCTCTGTATAGAATCAAACCCCTCCTTACACAACTGGCTAGAACCACCATTGCCCAGGTTCATCTTACTTCTACCCTATTCTATGCTTCTGCCATTTATACCAATCTATCTAAGCACAATCTTACCAAGCTTGAAACTAGCTATAATAATATAGTCAGATTTGCCACTGGCTCTCACTATAGAACCCACCACTGTCTCAACCTCAAACAACTCAAATGGTTAGAACTACAAAACCAACTACGATACAATCTACTTGTGATCACACAAAAAATTCTGTACCACCCTACTAATACTCCTATCCTCTCTAACCTGATCTCCCCATATAAAAATCTTACAACACTACGCTCAGCTAGCAAGTTACTAATCGCCAACAATAAATCCAACAACAAAGCTGGTGACTCACTCTTTACCAATGTCGTGGGCAGAATTTGGAACAACCTTCCTAAAACACTAACCTCTCTCTCATCTACTCCATTCTAAGAAACACCTCAAAGATCACCTAAAAATACATTGGCTTTGTCCCTGCTCAATACCTGACTAAACATTACTTATCCTCCTTTCACTTCCCCTTTTCCCCTGCCTCCTGGGCTACTGCCTCACCACACTTTTAATTAATACAAGCTAACTCTTTACTACTATTTATATTTTCCAGCCTACTCTCTTTCTCCCTCTTTGACTAAGTGAATGTCAATTTGTTTTTTTTTTTCCAAATATTGTATAAACTTGTGCTGATTGTACCAGAAAACTCATGGCTTGATTGCTGCTTAAACCTATACCATGACTCTGTAACTTGGATCACACAAATTACTTGTACTCTCTTTACAAACATTTTTTGCTTTATAATGTATTTTAAGCTTGTTTTTTTATTCTAACTATTGTATGGAGTAATCTTCTCATACTTGGAGCTTTTCTCCCCGGGCCTCTAGTGAAAATGGATATGTATCCAGCTAGACTAGCCCGGTCAACAAATATAAAATAAAAAATAAATAAAATAAAAATAACCCTACTACACATTTTATTGTAGATTTAATATACTTTAGTTTAACTAATAACTTCTTTGTATTTGATGAGGAATGGTACATGCCAAAGCAAAGTACTGCAAGGATATATATGTACAATATGGACTTTTTAGGAATAAGGTAATACAATATTATATATTTGTAGATAATTTGTTACTTATATGTAAAGAAAAGCTGGAACAAAATTATGATTTTTAAATGGAAATTTCTAATAATGATATGGTTATTAGGTTTGTAAAAAATATTAATGTAAACAGAATTGATTTTTTAATGTAACTTTATGGGGGTGATAATGATATTATACAAAGCTGTATACATAGAAAGGATGCTAATTTGGATTTTTTTTAAGGCACAAGTTGCCATCCAGAAAATGTACTAAGAGCTTTAGCCCAGGGTAAATTTCTTACACTTAGCAGATTGTGCAGTAAATGGGATGATTTTTTTAATGGAGTCAGAAAGAATAAAACAATAAAAAAATGTAGTTATCCTAATGAGATAATAAGACGAGCATATTTTATTGTTTGTGATAAAGAGATAAATAAGTTATTAGGTATGAAGAATTAAAAAAAATTATAATAATATATAAAGTTACAAAAGTATTCGATATATTAATAGGGAGTTAATGTATTTTATATTACAGTGTGGAATTTTTTGTAAAAGTTTTATTAAATTTTATGTATAAGCATTCAGATATATTGAGGGAAGATGTTTAGCTTTGGGAACAAAATTTACAACTTCTTTTTTTCTTAAAATAATGGGAAAAGTGTTAAGGCCATAGTTACTGTGTTAGAGAAAATGCAAGGGTTGTTAATTCACTACCACAAGATACATTTCCTTGTAGTAGTGGCAATGTTTATAAATATGTGTTTAATAAGGTAGAAATATTAATGGTTTCACATTTTCTAACAATGGCTTCTTTACTTGTAATTCAAAGGCAATAGTATAAAGTTACCTGTGTGGACTATGCTATACAAGTAAAACTAGTATGCCTTGACTATCTGCTTTCTAGTGATGGTTGGGAGAGTTATGGATGCAGGTATTTCCTGAGTGGCATCTGGCAGAAAGAGAAGGAGACAAGAATGGAGATCAATTGGTTGTTCAGGGCTGGATTCACCCAGCTGACCCAATTGTTTGGGATTAGAGAACAAATGTGGACAGTGACCTAACTTTTGACCACCATATGTCCATTGTCATAAGAAAGTCCTACTGTATTGCACAGTTTATAAACAAAGGAATCATGTCTAGGTCTAGGGATGTCACTGACCCCCTTTACTCATCCCTCATTAGGCCAATCATTGAGTACAATGCCCCCTTTGACATGTATCGTTTTAGGCACATGCAACAACTGGAATGCAGAGATACCTTACTAAAAGGACTGACTCAAGGCCTTGTCACTATACTTGGCATCTTACAGAGTGCTAAGAGGTGACCTGTGTCTGGCATGCAAGTCATCCTCCATTACTGATGGATTTACTGCACATCAGCAAGCCAAATGGCATCAGAAATGCTTAGTCTAGGGATCTAAACCTCTTCTGCAACATCACAGAATGATTTGGATGGACAGGTTTATCTCACAGAGTATACTGCTATTCTGGAAAGACTTCCCATCCACTTAAAACAAGTTCATCCCTGTCCATATTCAAGTGCAATGTAGATCTATGGATGGGAAACAGAACATTTAGTCAAGGACTGCCTACTATACTAGTAAAGGACAGAGGCAGCTCCTAAATATTTTATCCCATTCATGGGTTCCCTCAGATTCTCTATGGTATGATTCCATTTATTCTCAATAGGGCTAGTATATAATTATTGATCACAGGATGGGTATGGCCAATCTAACACCAAATGGAATGGTTTAATTCAAATCAAAAGGGATTTTGGCTAGGCTTAAAATGGCCCACAAGGGCAGCTAGCCTAGTACTTACTGATCAGTCTATGAACCTAGGAGAGTTGCTATATCTTTTTGCTCCATATAGATGGCACCTTTTACCATTAATTTGGAACAATGCTGTGCATTGCCTTTGAGGTTATGGACATAGCTGAAGAAAGCTTTGTGATTGTCCTTGGCATGGGCGGATAATTTTCCCTCAAATTTGGCTTTTATAGACTTAATTAAACCTCTGAGTTGCTTGTCTAGGTTGATGAGGGTTTTTTCACCTTGCTGGACATTGTACCTCCTAATTTTTGCCATGATTTTTTCCTTTTGTTATGCAACTTGATGATACTGGGATTTCACCAGAGCAGTTTATTTTTTGAGTTGATCCTCTGCTTAATCTGGGTAGGTGCAGCTTGTAATGATAGGAGGTACTTCTAGCCATGCCAGGAGAAATAGGGCTGTGGATATGTAACATATGCCAGCACAGCTAGCTGGAATTTTGTAAATAATTATATGTCATTTGTATATCAAACTGATTTGTACAGATGATTATGCTGAAAATGTATTTGTGAGGTTTGCTTATATTAAAATGTATCAACAGTGTGCCCGGCTAGAAGGAAAAGAGATGTAAGTGCATTATTGTAACTGTTTAAATGTATACATTGTAACAGCATATACTGGAAGTGATGAAATTAATCTTAATCCACCCGGTTGAGCCATAAAGATGTTATCCCACAGTTTTGAATGGAGCTAGAGACACAATGTCTGTGCTGGAGAATAGCCGGGAGCTTGTGTAGGAAGAAGGGAAGAGTATTATGGTTTTATGACTTTCAGGAGATCTGAGCAAAGCTCCAACTGTGTGTATAGTAACATTATCATCATCATCAGCCCCCCTTTTTCCCATTTTTCTACATGGGGTCGGGATATTGTGTTAACTGTCGCCAACTCTCTCGATTCAGTGCCACACTCCTGCCTTCTTCAACACTCATACCTGACTGTCACAGATCTTCTTTCACACAATCCATCCATCTCTTTGCTGGACATACTCACTTCCTCTTACCTTCTTCCTGTCTGTCTCAAATGAGAAATCCAGACCTTGGGACGACTGTGTTTCCTGTGTTCTCTTAAGGGAAATTGTGCTTGATGCAGAGAGGTCTACATCTAGAAATACTGAATGTATCCATTTGTATTCCAAGTGAACATCCCTCTCCAGTGTAAGAAAATCAGCTGAAAAACAGTTCACTGAATCTCCTTCCCCAAATCATTCTGTGAATAAAAGCTGACTAATAAGGAAATCACCATAACTCACTGATGAAGGAGGAGACCCTCCCAAAGACATGCAGCTTAACTAAATCCAGCTAACTCTGAGCTTGTAACACATTAGGGTGGAATATATCTTCTTATTGGTTGCTTTCATTGGCTAAAATACTCTGGGAAAACAAGTCACTGAATTACTCTTCGGCCAACTTCACTTCAGTCAGTAACTGCATTCCTAAAGTAAATAGATCACCATCAGGAAACTTCAAGAAAGTATAAAACCTCTGGTAGTAATACTTAACATACATCTAAAGTGCCATTTTGTCAGTACAGGTATTGCTAAATGTTACAGTGGCTTCATTCACTAAGTTTTCTCTGGTCACTTGTAGTGGACCTTGTTCCTATTGCATGTAAAGTGGCATATTGTTGATGTCCAAGGTCTTACCTTTGCTATATGCATGTGATATTTAATTATACTTTAAAACACAAATGCTATAACTCATAAATGAAACACTTGCACATTGACAGCTCAATAAAACAAATAGTAATTAATACACTACATGTGTGATTATAACACAGATAAAGTTTGTATTCAGAAGTAAACAAAAACGTTGAAATCAGTGGTAATGTGTAGATATATTCAATTAAATTGGTTCACATAGCAATAATTACTAATATGCATTAAAAACAAAACAAAATCAATGAAGAAATACCAGAGAAAATCTCATCTTTTAAGGAAGAATTTGTTGTATCTGCAAACACAAATTCTGCTGACAGTTACCTATAATCAGCTTGGCAACTCCAGTACACTGAACAAATATTTGCATCCAAAGTCTAATGCGATAGTTTGCTTTCATGTAAAAACAAGTAGTGCACAGAATAAATTGTATTCATATGGCTAAAATGGTTATGTCAGAAAAAAATAAAAATGTGTATATGTATATTCCACAGTTCTGTGAGGAGGGTGGCATATTACTCAAAGTATACTCTCAGTGGTGCAGTGTATATCTTAAGGCAACTAAGGGACAAACATATTCTTAGCTGGATGCTACATAAAGTGGTGACAAAAGCCCACCTTTAGTAAACTACATTGTATTTTTAGGACAGATTTTAATGGTAGGGTATTTTTTTTATTTGAAAAATTGCAGAAGATGGACTGGGCATTTTAACCAAGTCTGCTGGGAGGGGTAGAATGAGTGGTTGCCATATTTATGGCCACTGAGCTCTTATAGTGGGGTAGACTTTTTACAGGCTTTGCAAAAGATAAGGATGAAAGTAGTTCAATGTATTCTGCAGTAAATAGAATGACCTTTGTCAGTCACAACCTAGGCGCAGGAGTATAATAATAATAATAATAATAATAATAATAATAATAATACTAAGTAACCAAGTAAAAACAAAATCAGGCAATCTTGTAATGAACATGAACACAGACCAACAAACTAAACACTCAAAAAACAAAATGTGTGATGGTGCAGACAAGGAGGAACAGGTTTCCAAAACAGTTTTATAGCGCTTTCATCCATTACAGTAACTAGGACTTCATCAGATAAAATCACAACCAGCAATCCACTTAAATAACAGTTCCAACAATCATGTGACACCAATTAATGACATCAGCAAAATGCACTCAATAGCAGACTACCTTAAAAATATATATATATTTTTTTCATTTTTTTCTCTTAAGTTGAATTTGCACGATGCCTTGGTGAAACATATTTCCCTGAATCCTGGTCATTGGTTTAAATATAAGGTTATTGACCAAGTGCTTAATGAAAATAAGGGGTGGCCCTTGGCCACCAAAGGTTGAATGCCTTTGGAAATTGAGGTTGAATGCCTATAGTCTTCCCGGACTTAATGACTATTGCTCGATTCAGTATTTTTTCAAAACTTAAAGCTTTGGAAAGATAACATATTTTTATTTATACTATTTTGACATATATTAACATGGATATGAAAGTTTAAAAGATGTAATTTATTGTTTATTGACAGTTTTGATTATATATTATTTTTAGTTTGCTATTGAGTGCACTTTGCTGATGTCATTAATTGGTGTCACATGATTGACAGAACTCTGTTATTTAAGTGGATTGCTTTGGTTGTGATTTTATCTGATGAAGTCCTAGTTACTACTAGTTGTAGTGGATGAAAGCGCTAATATTTTGATTAAAGCTGTTTTGGAAACCTGTTCCTAGTTGTCTGCACCATCACACATTTTGTTTTTTTAGTTTTTCAATCTTGCAATGAAACAGGTGTCTGACAGCTAGAATTACATTTGGTAGTATGTGAATTAATATCATGCCAGAATTAAAATTTCACAATTAACATTGTACAATTTGTTTAATCAGCAAGAATTTGAATAAACTTATGGTTCCATTTACAATGTATACAGGTAAAATGCTTATAGTATAGGCCCATAGACAAATACTAGGCTTATTGCCCTTGGGGGACATTTTTAACCTAGCTAATTTCCTTTTTAGTGCTTGAATTAACCTATCCTGTTTGGTGTTAGATTGCCTTACCCCATCCAGTGGTCAATAATTATGTATTATCCCTTGTGAGAATAACTGGAATCATATCATAGATAATTTGAGGGGACCTATTTGTGGGATAAAGCATTAAGGATTTGCATCTGTCCATTAGTAGTACATGGACAGTCCTGGGATAAATTGTCTAATACCCATCCATAGATCCAAGTGCGCTTGACTATGGACAGGAATAAGGTTTGTTTCATGTAGATGGGGAGTCTGTTCTAGGATAGTAGTATCCTCTGTGAGATATACCTGTCCCACCAAACTGTTTTGTTACTGTTGCAGAACAGGTTTAGATTCCTAAACCAAGTATTTCTAATGACATTTGACTTGCTGTGCACTAGGTCCTTCAGTACTGGGTTGGAGGATGCCTTATATGCTAGGCACAGGTCACATTTTAGCTGTCTGTAGCATACCTTGTACAGTGACAGGACTTTGAGTTGGTCTATATAGGACATATTTTTAGGTCTTGTATTCTTTTAGCAAGGTATTTCGGTGGGCATTCCAGTTGCTGCACGTGTCTGGACAGCTACATGCCAAAGGAGGCATTATACTCAATGATTGGTCTAATGAGAGTTGAGTAAAGGGGCCAGTGACATCTCTAGATTTAGACACAATCCTTTATTTATAAGTTGTTCAATATAGAAAGACTTTCTTATGAAAGTTGTTTGAAGGTTAGGTCACTATCTCCATAAGTTCTCAAATCCTGAACAACTGGGTCAACTTTTAGGGGTGTATTTTCAATGTGGTAGTTCCCCAGAGTAAATGACTTCCCAAAGAATACAGTAATGCATTTTTTTGGTATTTAGATTTGGTCCATGATTTTGGCACCAGTTATTTTTTGGGGGACAAACTTTCCTGCAGTATGGCCAAGTCATTTGGGGATTTAGTGACTGCTCCTAGCTTGCAGTCATCTGCAAACTTAGTCAGCCAGAGCCCTTTAGTATTGGTTTTTACTTCAAAAAAGTAGATGCTAAACAGGAGAGGTCCTAGCATGGAACCCAGGGGAATCCACTGGTGACTGGTCTCTTTGTGGAGGAAACTTCCTCTATTTTGATCTCCTGAGTCCTATCTTTCAGCCAATTGACAATCCAGTGGGTGATGTAGGGGTTTATTTAGCTTTTATAGTTTGCCTGAATGGGGGATTGTGTCAAAAGCTTGACCAGGCTGAAATAAGTGGTGTGTACTGTTTTGCCTTCATCCATTGCTTTTGTTATCTTTTCAGAAAAGTTCACTGGATTGAGTAGGCAAGACCTGCCCTTGATGAATCTAAACTGCGAAGGGACCAGTGTTTGAAGGTTCCCTATGTCCGTATTGATTAGTTCCATGCTAAGCCTTTCCAGGGTTTTGCATACAGGGCTGGTCAGACTTTTAGGTCTGTAATTGTCTGTGGAAGGTTCTTTCTTATGTAGGGGAATGACTGTAACTGTTCTCTATTTGCTTTGTACAAAACCTGTATGGAGGCTGAGGTTGAATTGTTAAATATAATGACCTGGGAACTTGGAAGGTTGATGCTATGGTGTTACTAATAGAAATTAGTACTGAAAAACAATTTTCTTCATTTTGAAGGCCAGTTTTTTAGACAGGTCACTGGTGTGGCCATGGGAGCTGCATGTGTCCTCATGTTCGCCAATTATGTAATGACTGAATGGGAAGATCGATAGCCGCTCAACAAGGCAGTTGGTGTCTCTATACTAGGTTTTGGATGATATTTTTATTCTGTGGACAGATACTCCTGAAAGATTAGACATGTTCTTAGAGTACATTAATAATACCACACAATTTCTCCCCTTTTTTCGCAGTTTTGATAAATATAAAATTATTTTTTTAGATGTGGAGATTACTAAAGATATGGCCAGTCAAAGAACTGACTCTAATATTTATTGCAAGCCAACCTTTTCAAACTCATATTTCCACTATTCCAGTTGGCATCCTATACATCAGAAAAAAATCAGTGGTGAAAGGCCAGCTGGTCAGATTGGCCAGAATGATATCTAAGTCTGTTACTTCCCTCATGAATGTGATGTCCTTATGGACAGGTTTTTGAGGAGAGGCTACCCCCTTGAGTTTTTAAATGAAATACGACAAGAAGTGATTATTTTTTATCTATTTTGAGTATTAATGGCCAAGGTAATAGTGAGTCGGGAAGGGTACTTGACCAGCCTGGAAGTTCCAACAGGAAGTTTTTATATCTACATTTACACTGGGTAGTTTTGACATTACTAAATGTATTAATAAAAACTGGAGTATTTTTATACAGATCTTAGTGTATTAAGTAAAATTGGTAAGAAACTATTTTATGTTTATAGGAGAGGAGAGTCATTTAAAAATTATTTGGAAGGAGCATGAACGCAAGGTTGATGGCATAAAGCATTTGGAATGGAAAAATGTGTTTTTGTCCACATTGTTTCAAGATTATTTGTGATAACATTTTTATAGTTAGAGGAGTGATTTATAAAATCAAGGGGTGTTACAACTGCTGTTCCACAAATGTGATATATTTAGCCTAATGCCTAAAATGCCCTGATTTCTCTGTGGGTAAAACCTCCAGGAGGTTAAGAGATCGAATTTATGAACACAGCCTGGATATTAGAAACAGCAAACCTACTAATGTATTGTACAAGCATGTAATGGTATGTGACACTCATACTTTCGGCTTTTTAGTAATAGAGTAAATTACGAAAGACATTCAGGGTAGAATAATGGATGAACACCTTGATGCTTGTGAGTTGTGATGGCAGATCAAATCAAATGCAGCTAGCTACCCTAGTCTTAATGAAACTGTTTCTCTTAATTTTGTTTTAAAATTGAAGCATTGTGAGAGTGTGTAATTCTATTGGTTCTTTTGTTTTATCATGAGACCCTTTGGAGGGATATTTAAATGTTTGTTTTAACCTAATAATTTAGTTCTGATGAAGTTCCAGTGAATTTTAAGAACAAAAGTGCTTAAATCTGGTTAATAGTTTTATACATTATTGCTGGCTCCGAGATGTCCTCTGTGCATCAGTAAGGAAGTTTCTTTCATTTATTCGTTTGTGGATTCATATTTCTCAGTTTCTGTGTTGTTATAGAGGTTGCTAGATTGGATTCATGCTATTTAAGATATGTGCAGGTATATTGTCAAGACCTATTGATGCAGTACTTTTAGATTTTGATAGCACTTGTAGGACTTGGTCTTATGTTGTAGCTGGAAGTGAATTGGTTTCAGGTATGTCTTGTTTGATAAATGAGGGGAGAGAGGAGTAAAGTTTGAGCTGATTTTATTAGCCAGTAGGTTCACTATATCTTCAGCCTCAGTGTATGTAACATAGTTCTTAATCATCTCAGCACATTACTGCATTGTGCTTTTGAGATTATGAACAAAACAAATGACCTTGTGATTGTCTTTGACTTGGGTAACTAGTTTAAACTCAAACTTGGCTTTGATGGATTTTATTAAGCTCCTGAGCTGTTTGTTTGGTTCAATGATGAGAGCTTTATCTTACTGAGAATTGCTCTTATTACTTTTGGTGGAAATTCTTTTCCTTTTATTGTAACATTTGTTGATGTTATTGTTCCACCATAGGGGTATGTTTCTGGAGTTTACCCTGTGCTTGTTTCTACATGCTACAGCTGCATCTGTGTGGCTATTTACATACTGGTATAGTGTGGTAGTGTATGTTTCCACATATTCAATGGAGTTAACTGGGTTTGGAGATTGGAAGCTTGCCAATGTGTCAATTAGGAGTTGGTAGTTTGTCTTAGAGACATTTTAAAGGTACCTTGGGTGAAAGGGGTCTCTGGTTTCAATTTTATTTTGAAGGAGATGGCTTTATAGTCAGACCTAACAAATGATGAAGATATACAAAAGATGGTGCAAGGTGCCCTCACATTAGTAAAGAAAAGATCCAAGATGTTTTTTTACCCTAGTGGTCTCTGACTAATTGTTCCTGGGCATTTGCAATGACAAAGTCGAAGAATCTTTGGGCTTATGTATTAGTTGTGGTGTAGGTTTCCCAGTCTATAGTTGGAAAATGTAGATCACCTAGGGAAATGGTATTGGATTTAATAGTGAGTGATTCTAGTTGGTGTAGATTGGCATTGTGGCTTTCTTGGCTCATACGGGGAGGTCTACAGCTAGCTTACACACACACACACACACACACACACACGCACACGCACACGCACACGCACACAAACACACACACACACACACACACACACACATATATATATATATATATATATATATATATATATATATATATAATATATATATAAATATGTATGGGATATTTCTGATAGTTATGTGGACATGAAGAACCTGTAGTGCATCATGCTGATTTACCAGCATTGATGTGACTCTCTTCTGGATACAGACTGAGATACAGCCACCTTTTTTCTCTCCTGCTGCAGTAGCAAGTCTAAACAAGCAGAAAACATTATAGCCCTGCATGTCTGGAGTGCTTACCTCCATACCTCTCAACCTCTAAGACCAAGAAATCTGGACAAAGCCATATATAATGGGGGGGGGGGAGGCCCAAAAATAGGGACAATTTTTAAATATTGCTCTTACAAACTTAGAAAGTTGATAGAATAACATATTATGAATTATCATGAATTTTCTGAAGAGTATGAAGTCTGTAACTCAAATGCCTGTCACTGCTTTTTTCGACTTTAATCCTCAATGATTTGCCAGAAAAACAAAATTTTATGAGGAACAGACTAAAAATAAGAGGCAAAAATGTGGACATTCTGTGAAAATCTGTAGAGTTGAGAGGTATGCTTGCCTCCATTTAAAACCATGTCTCAGGCATTACACAGATGTCTACGTCCTCCAGGGTGAGAAGGAGGGAGTGGAGTTTCTTGTTTGGGCTCCTAGCATTGATCAGTAACACCTTCATATTTTCCTTTGTTTGCTTCCTTATGTTGGCATGAGGTAGTACTTACTGTAAAAAAACTGCAAATATTGGCCTGTGTCTTGAAAGCAGGTGCACTTAGAGATTTCAATTGCTGCCTAAGAAGTTTTTAAACGGCACTAATATTTCCAGATATTTTATGTCTGTAGGTAGTTTCATATGGCGGGTCCTACTCTCAAAAATACCTTTTTTCCTGTGGATAGTTTAAATCAAAGTGTAATCACAGTAGGAGTGCCTGCCTGGCTCCTTCTAAGGGAATAGTTTTACTGCCTAATTTGGAACAATGTTTTAAGGTGTGGGCAGTATCCTAGTTAGAGAATTGTAAATATCAATAAGTGGCTCTTTAGTAATGGTTAGCCAATGCACCTTTTTGTAGAAGATGTAACAGTAGCAGTTCATGTGTACAAGGAGAGGAAATCAGAAAATTTAATTTTCAGCGATTTGTATTTTATGTATGTTTTGTGCAGTACAGTACTTGTCAGTGCATATTCAGTCTTGGGGATTATGACATTTTTGGCTAAAGCCATATGTGATACACAGGAGAGCAGATGTGAGATCCGATAATATAGTTTAAATTGTGTTAAAACTTTGGTAGTTATGTAGTCTGTATGAATACTGACATTTAGAAAGCAGTCAAGTATTACAGCAAGATGTTTTTGTTCATTAACATTTGGTATAATGTTTATTTTTAAGTCTAAGACTATAAGAGGTAGTATTAGTGGGTCACAACCATACCATTGTGGGATGGTTGCTGTTAGAGTCTCAAAGTTCATATGGCTATAGACTGGGGTCTGTGACTCTATAAAAGGGAACTGTGTTACTGAATTAAATTCAATTTGTTGATTCATGTTTGTAGATGCATATAATAGCTAGGGGAAAAGGCACTCTATTTAATAGCTATTCATTTAAACAACAAAATGGAGCTTTCTTGCAAGAAGACATAAACCCAGTCAGGATCTAGCAGGGGACACGCACATGAATAGTTAAGTCGCTTGTCTCTTAAGGAGTGACGAATTGTGGAATGGCAATAAAATTCAACCTACTTCCAGGGTCAAAAAGGTGTTTCCTGAAGCTTGGTATGAAGATTTTGTTTGATTATTTTCATTGTTGGGGTATCCTACATCAAGAGTCTTCCAAACCCACAAAGAATTTGTTTGCAGTATCCACCTCATCTGAATAGTATTCTGATGACTGGATCATAAGGAAGCAGTGCTCTATCATCTGGGAGCACTGTCTAACTTAATGAAATGTTAAGACCTCTGGAGTCTTGGTTCTATCACTTACCTAGTGAGTCTGCTTTTCCCTAGATGGCAATATGCTCTATTCACAGCTGAAAAAGTCAGTGATGGAAATTATATTTGAATTTACATTAGCTGATTAATAATGTGCCAGTCTGAATCACATCCTTTATATGTAAAGTTATTGTGAAGACAATTGAGGAACAGCTTAAAAGCTACTCAGCCACAGATACAATCCCTATGACCCATTTTACAATAAATTTAAGAAAAAACAGTGAACCTTGCATTAGTCTGTATTTGTGAAAATCTTTTAACTGCAAGGGATAAAAACTTTGATGTAAGTGCTTACTGGTCTCTCTGGCTACCTAACATGGTCACAAAGACTGCATTTACACTTGTGTGATCTGTCTGACCTGGTACAATCCTGAAGAAATATGTGCTTGGACCTCACAGATATGTTGTATATGGTGATATCTATGACACATAACATATCTTTTCTTCTTGTCTTTTGAGGTAATTTGACATTTGTTTACAGTGGAGGTGTTACAAGTAGAAGACATTTTATGACAGCACACAGTCAAATGTTATCTTAATATCAAATGTTATACTCTCATCTGCAGCATACTACATCACTGTTCAGCCGTTGCTATATTATGTGTAAGTTATTCTTTGCTGGAGCTTTTGTTCCCAGGGTTGTACTGAACATGGGCCATAACCCAGCTGAACACCTCAATAATCAAAACATAAATAAATAAATAAGCAAATGATCAAATTAATAAATTAATGTTTACTTTTGTATAGAATATCCTTAGACAGACATTCCAACTGTCCAGATTTTTGCCTCAGATTTTTGTCTGTTCATAAAAGTTGTGGTTTTCTAGCAAATCATTGAAGAATGAGGTTACCAAATAATGACATACATTTGAGTTTTAGGCTTCTTATCTTTCAGAAAATCCATACCAATGCAAAATATGTTATTCTAGCAACTTACTAAGTTTATAACAGCAATATTTAAAATCTGTCCCTGATTTGGGGGCTTTATCTCCCTATTATGTTTGACTTTGCCTGGATTTCTTGAGCTTAGAGGTTGTCAGGCACATCCTTAACTGTACTTGCCATTGGTGTCTGGGCAAATAAATGTTCTCAACTTTTAATCAACAGTGTCAAAGAAATGCAATGTGAGTGTCATAGTTTGAAGTAATTCCAAATAACACAAGGTCTTGGAAATTGAAGTAGAACTGCATTTTTGGAGTAGAAAGCTAACTCCTGACCTCATACTTGGACTGGTTAGGATGACGCACAACTGAGTCCCTGATGTCACCGTATAACTTGGGGATGATGCCGGATACTGATGACAAACTATCGGCTGTGAACACATCTGCTTTTGACATGTTGGAGATATCTTCAGCACTAAGCAATTGATTCTTAGTGAAGATATGTGTCGTTGTACAGGACTGTATGCCATCTGTTCTTGATAATTGTGATGCCTTCCACCTTGAACTTCCTGGTATGAACCTCTGCTACCTGTACCTGGTGCAAAACATGGCAGTTAGACTGGTAAGTAGGACTTTGAGATTTCCTCATTTTATGTTTACTGCATGAACTGTCCTGTCAGCCATTTCAGTTAACAACCTGCTTTGAGATCTCATTATTATAGCTATAATACATGATTCATGTCTGGGTTATGCATGCATTTACTCAGGCCTGTATGGGGTTTATTCACAAGGGTGAAGCCAGAGTGACAAAACACAACAGGCACAAGTAAATCTGTGCATAACCCACATTTGAACAATGTACAGCTATTATTATTAGTTTTTTTCTGTTTTAAGGATGTATATCTTCTTTTCTTTTTTCATTCGATCTGTTTATGCATAGAGAAAATGTGACCTTTTGTATGTGTGCGCTCCATTTATTTATTTGCTGCATTTTTACTTTTTTTACCTTTACTAATGTTTTATTTTTGTTGCATAGGTGTTTATTTGTGCTTGTTTTACACACACAAACTAACTCAGTACATTTTGTACTGAGGAAATGCTGTCTGTAGCAATTGCTTTAGTGGCTGCATGCATGCCATTGTGAATGTCAGTAAGTTCTGTATTGAATTGTTGTGTTTTGATGACTAAATTTACATATTTATTAGGCTTTAAAATTTTCAGAACTATGTAAAGATGTTATGTTTAAAATACCTAAGAACAGATAATTTTATTTACTTTATTTATTTTATTTTACATTTGTTGATCGGGCTAGTCCAGCTGGATACATATCCCTTTTCAGTAGAGGCCCGGGGAGAAAAGCTCCAGTATAATGGCAATACATGATGAGAATACAAGTTACATTTACAAGATAAGAATAGGAATAACATAGATTTTATATAAACACAAATAGCAAAGCAGCAGGTTATACATACTAGTTATATAGGATAAACACAGTGGAAATAATAGACTAGGTCACGAATTATCAGGGTCCGTTATGAGTACAAGAGATTTTAATAATCTGAGTAAGGGATTTGGATTAAGGTGGAATGGGAGTAGTTTGGTATGAGTTTGATAAGTTAGTCAGGTTCTGTACATGGGCAAAGCCATTGTAACTTAAGATGTTCTTTGAGGTTATTTTTGAACTGTTTATGTGAGGTCATGAGTCTAAGGGAGTTTGGCAGGGAGTTCCAAGGCTTTCCAATGGAGTTGGCGTACAGGGCATCACCACCCGAGTTCTTAGATTTAATAGTTAGGATCTGGACGTTATTAGCTGATCGAAGGGAGTTTAGGTTGGAGTAGGGGGTCAAAATACTACACAGTGAGGGAGTTCTGTCCGGTTGGTGGATTATTTTAAAGGCTTCTGTGAGTTGGTTAAGTTTGAGAAGATTGGGCAGTTCCAACCAGCCGAGTTTCTTAAGGTTAAGGCAATGGTGGGTGTGATATGGGGAACCTGTTATGAATCTAGCAATATGGTTATAAGCAAGAGAGAGCATGTTAAGTTCACGTTTATTGAGGAAAGAAAGAACTGGGGAGGCATACAGTAGGGTGGAGAGGAGATGCGTTCGGGCAATAGTTAATTTGGCAGAGGGGGTTAAGAAGTTTTTTATTCTGTACATGGATCCAAGTTTTTTGTTAACCGATTTAATGGTTTGGGTAATGTGTATGTCAAATTTAAGCTTATGGTCAATGGTAATACCTAGTAATTTGGTACTGGTGACAGGGACTATGATGGTCCCATTGATGGATTTAACATGGAAGGTCGTATTGTTAGTATTTGGGAGTTCGTTTCCGAGGGGTATGAGGGTGTTGGGGAAAAATAGAAGTAATTTAGTTTTTGTTGGATTGGGAGTCAGTAGAATTACGAGCTAATATAGAGGGGTTTGAGTCTGGGACAGTAGTGGGACCTGGGTTGGGATGAATATCACCATAAATGGTGATACTATTTTTCAGGTAAACTAGTAGTCTTTGTAGTTTAAATAGTAATTTGAGGTTATTTTTATTATTTGGAATTTTAGGGTGATGAAGGGTGAGTTGGACTATGTTAGGGGATTTTGTTTTATCAGTGTTGAGCGTAGGTGGGACAGATATGGCAGAAAGATTAGTTTGGCAGTTAGTGTAGCTCTTAGGGAGGGAGATTCCTATCAGAGTTTGGTTTTCATACTTTGTTAGAAAATAGGCAGTAAGGAGTAGTAGTGTTGTTGAGAAGGGGGTGATAGAATAAGTGAATTTGGCCATGATGTAAGAGGGGAAAGTGTACTGGGAAGGGGAGGGGAGAGACTTTAGTTTTACCTTTAGTATTGGGGGAGGGCCTAGAAGTGGGAGGAGTAGTAGAGGAAATTGAAGGGCCGTCGGATTTGCGAGGGGAAAAGTGGGAGGGGTTATCTATTCCTATAAATGTAGAGGTACTGGGGGCGGCTGGGATATGGGGGCAGGGAGCGGGGCATACACCGCCAGGAGTTCTCAGGGTCTTAGAGGCAGCAGTAGGTGAGTGCAATATTCAGCGTAGTGGAGATACTACCAATGCTTACAGGAAAGAAGCACTTTGCAGAGATATATTTTGCACTTTAGATAATATAATGGTACTGCCAGGTTCCCAGTTTATAACAAACCCTAGTTTAGTAAAGAGATAGTAGGCTATGAGTATTACCCTTTTAGTCTTTTCAAGAGATTAGGTAGTGGCATACACCGCCAGGAGTTCTCAGGGTCTTAGAGGCAGCAGTAGGTGAGTGCAATATTCAGCGTAGTGGAGATACTACCAATGCTTACAGGAAAGAAGCACTTTGGAGAGATATATTTTGCACTTTAGATAATATAATGGTACTGCCAGGTTCCCAGTTTATACCAAACCCTAGTTTAGTAAAGAGATAGTAGGCTATGAGTATTACCCTTTTAGTCTTTTCAAGAGATTAGGTAGTAGATTTTAAGGAGGTGAGGTCTGGTCTTTGCATACGCATTAGTTGTAGTCCAGGTAGGAGCGTTTGGGTCTTGGGAGCCATGCGTTGTTTGGTTAGAGTGGGGGGCTTCCCTTTTAGTCTTTTCAAGAGATTAGGTAGTAGATTTTAAGGAGGTGAGGTCTGGTCTTTGCATACACATTAGTTGTAGTCCAGGTAGGAGCGTTTGGGTCTTGGGAGCCACGCGTTGTTTGGTTAGAGTGGGGGGCTTCCCTTTTAGTCTTTTCAAGAGATTAGGTAGTAGATTTTAAGGAGGTGAGGTCTGGTCTTTGCATACGCATTAGTTGTAGTCCAGGTAGGAGCGTTTGGGTCTTGGGAGCCACGCGTTGTTTGGTTAGAGTGGGGGGCTTCCCTTTTAGTCTTTTCAAGAGATTAGGTAGTAGATTTTAAGGAGGTGAGGTCTGGTCTTTGCATACGCATTAGTTGTAGTCCAGGTAGGAGCGTTTGGGTCTTGGGATCCATGCGTTGTTTGGTTAGAGTGGGGGGCTTCCCTTTTAGTCTTTTCAAGAGATTAGGTAGTAGATTTTAAGGAGGTGAGGTCTGGTCTTTGCATACGCATTAGTTGTAGTCCAGGTAGGAGCGTTTGGGTCTTGGGAGCCACGCGTTGTTTGGTTAGAGTGGGGGGCTTCCCTTTTAGTCTTTTCAAGAGATTAGGTAGTAGATTTTAAGGAGGTGAGGTCTGGTCTTTGCATACACATTAGTTGTAGTCCAGGTAGGAGCGTTTGGGTCTTGGGAGCCACGCGTTGTTTGGTTAGAGTGGGGGGCTTCCCTTTTAGTCTTTTCAAGAGATTAGGTAGTAGATTTTAAGGAGGTGAGGTCTGGTCTTTGCATACGCATTAGTTGTAGTCCAGGTAGGAGCGTTTGGGTCTTGGGAGCCACGCGTTGTTTGGTTAGAGTGGGGGGCTTCCCTTTTAGTCTTTTCAAGAGATTAGGTAGTAGATTTTAAGGAGGTGAGGTCTGGTCTTTGCATACGCATTAGTTGTAGTCCAGGTAGGAGCGTTTGGGTCTTGGGATCCATGCGTTGTTTGGTTAGAGTGGGGGGCTTCCCTTTTAGTCTTTTCAAGAGATTAGGTAGTAGATTTTAAGGAGGTGAGGTCTGGTCTTTGCATACGCATTAGTTGTAGTCCAGGTAGGAGCGTTTGGGTCTTGGGAGCCACGCGTTGTTTGGTTAGAGTGGGGGGCTTCCTTATTACCTGGTTCAGGGTGAAACAGTCTGTAGAAGATACTCACACAGACATATCTATATATGTATATATCTGTGTGTCATTTGTGCTTGGACATTACGTTTCTGGATTTCAGAGTCTGGCTACATTTGTATGTCAAAGACAGTAGGAAAATCTTTTATTATTATTATTATGTGTATTTGCACTTTTTTTTTTTTTTAAGTAAACTACTTAATCTGTTCTGCCTTTGTGACTTGATCTGATATAGCGCTTGAACCTGTGCAGCTGCTATACTTGGTCTCCACTGTGAGTAAAGCTTGTCCCCAAGTGAATTTCTTATTATGCATTGTAGTTTCCTCCTGGCTAGAAGACCTCTCATGACTATTTTTTTTCTGAATAATGCACTTTTCACACGGCTGTTTCTGTGAGGTTGTGCTAATATGGGACCCATTTCACAGGAGCAAACAAGGCAGTTGGCTGTGATACTTGTAACCTTTAAATAACAGCCACAGCTGACAAGCTGTGAGATGCTGCAGTAACTTCATGACAAATCTGACTTTCACCAGAAGAATCAGATTGGGGTTATGACGTTATCATTTCACACTGCAGAACTCTACAGTGCTTTCATATTTTACATGACCACATTAATTTGCACTTCTTATTCCTTTGATAAAGCTGATTCCTAGTATGTGGCATTGAACCTGAACTGCTACTGTTAGGATTATTGTCATTTATTGATCTGCAGCAGTCAGTTAAAGGAAAAAACACTGGGAGTTACAGGATGTTGTACAGCTGACCTGGAAGTTATAAGGTATAAACCTATTCCACCAGTTATTTTTCCAAAGATTTAATTGTTTGATTTGACCTACCTAGTATGGAATAGAGACATGTAATGTCCTATAAACTGTGAGGCAGGATGACCTACTCTGTTAAGTATTTCATGTTACATATTCTAAAATCATGAATTTAGTATTCATCTGTGAAAACTTTAGCATTTGCCACCCCAGCTTTGAAGAATTCTCTCTCTTGACATATTACTGTATTGCTGACTACAGAAATATTTATTTCTGAGCTAGAAATGGATATTTTTCATTATGTTTTTATTAGTGCTTGTAACGGTTGATATCTAGGCCTGGAATCTACATATAAGACTGACACAAATCTAGTTGACATGTTTTGTGATACCAGCTTCCCCTCTAGGACCAAGACGGTCACAACACTGTGTCCTCCATTAAAAAAAATCCTGCTAGGGGCTACTCCAACAAATGTTAAATAGACCTCCTCCATGGTTGTACAATCTCCACTTGAAGGAACCACCCATCTCCAGAACAAGGTAGAGTTATAACAACTGGCAAGTAGCACTCTTGTTTTCTCACCCAGCCATAGCAGGTCACTGACTGGAAAGAATATATATGCCTAATATCAGATATGCACTCATTCATAGCTCTTTGGTCAGTGGCTAATTATGGTAGTGAGACAAGGGTAGGTCCAATCACAATGGGCTGCAGCAAAGGGCATACCCTCACTTCTGGAAGGGGCATTTGGTCTATTCAACCCTGCCCTTCTTCCAAAGCACAAGGGGTGATTTCCCAGGTATCCAGCAAGGAAATTACTTCATCCAGTGTGCCCCCAGTTATACACATCCCATGAACCATGCACCTCACCTTCACCATACCTCTCAACCTGCAGACATTGAAAATAGGAACAATGGCCCTTAAAAAATAGGAACAGCTGCTTAAATATCTGGACATCTATTTAGCATAAAATGTAAATACCAAATAGCACAACTCTTCTTGCTTACAGTAGAAATCTGGGATACTACTCAGAAACACGTTTAAAAAGGGATTGTGACAGAAATGATGGAAAGATATAAGCACATTATCTAAGAGACGGTGTAAAATCTGCAGAGTTAGTAAACTGTAACACAAGGTCATTTATTTTTGCTTCAGAAAAAGGAAGTTGTAAGATGTGTGTTCTGGTTCTTTAAATTATTGTTGCTATTAGTATGTTGGGTCATGTAGTGTAGTTTTTTATGTACTAGACAGCTTCAAAAAACAATGTGATGAAGAGGATTTAGAAATTTGTGTGAAGGGGTGAATCAAGCCTGAAAATAGAAACACACCTCCAAAAATAGGAACATCTTAAATCAGGTCGGAAAATAGGAACATTTCTCCAAAATAAGGACACTTAAGAGGTCTGACTTTCATTCCTCTCTTCTGTCTGTCTCCCCAGATGCCAGGACCACTATTCAAACCCCAATTAACTGGGTCACAGACAGGGCTCCGTCCTTCTGCATCATAGAATATGCAGAATTCCATCTCATAAAACATTTGCCATGGAACTCCCAAATTTCTTCTATGTAAGTTCCCATGCCAGTATCGCTTTTCCATCTTTTGATGCATTTTATATTATAGCAATAACCCACGCCTGGGTGTGGGTAATGCTGGATTTACTCACGGTTGGTGTGGTTTGGTCACGAGGGCGAAGCCCAAGTGGCCAAACAAAGCCAACCATGGGTAAATCCAGCATTACCCACACCCAGAAGTGGGTTATTGCTATTATACAATGACATTATTTAAGAAAAAAAAATTATTACTTTTCTTAAATAATGGCATTGTATAATGCCTCCTTGCTGCCCTTCCGCAGCTGTCTGTTATTCTGTGGCAGTTCTGATGTACTGCGCATGCGTATGCCTACGCAGTACATCAGAGCTGTGGGCAAAAGCAATGGAGAAAGCAAGATCTCCGTTGCTTTTTACAAACTGTTTCGCTATGTTAAATGGGTTTAACATAGCGAGACAGCTTTTTTTTAAAGCTGTCTTGCTATGTTAAACCCATTTAACATAGCGAGACAGTTTTGAAAAAAGCAAGGGAGAAATCAAGATCTCCGTTGCTTTTTACAAACTGTCTTGCTATGTTAAACTCATTTAACATAGCAAGACAGCTTTTAAAAAAGTAACGGAGAATCTCCATTTCTTTTTTTAAAACTGTCTCACTATGTTAAACTCGTTTAACATAGCGAGACAGTGTGAAGCAATGGAGATCTTGCATTCTACGTTGCTGTAAAAAAAGAGTTATAGTAATGGAAAAAGTCCGGGCGACTGGACCTTTTTCCATTACTATAACTCTGATTTACAACGTGCACGCTGACCAATCAGCGTGCATGTTTTTGAATATTAATTGGGGGTCGTTGTATATTGGAACTGAATACCTTGCAATGCATTCCTTAACTGAATTTTATTGGCTGTTATTAATTTCAGATGCTCTTAAAACTCATTTCTCAGTATAACTGTTAGTCATGGTAGTTCTTTTTAGTAAGATCTCTATGCCCAGTCACTGGCATTATCACAAGGACATAACTTTGTGAATGTTTAGAGTAAATACACCTGATATATTTACTTAATAATTACAAAGCAGTATTACTTGAAACGGAGTAATCTGAAAAATGCTATTATTTTCAGCTGTCAGCAGAAGTATTTGGGTCCACAGGAGGTACAAGCTGCTTTTGCACACTGATCTGATAATATTGCTGCAGATATTAATTGTGTTAATGATCTGTGCCTCAAAAAACAGCTTTCCTTGTCATTTTATGCTTTTCTATTCTATATCACATGGACTAATTTGTACAATGATTAGAATGAAGCAAATGTTTAACTGCAGCTTCAGAACAGGCTGCAAGATTGAAACCACTCAAGATTTATATGCTGTGAGGCTTGGAGATTTCCTCTCCATTGCACATACATATATTCTTCCAGTCTGCTTAGATCAAGTTAGACACAGTCAGTGAAATAAACTAAGAAAAATATCTATAGTAGAATAAATACTTCTTCAAATAGCATTTTCTTCCTCTGTGCCTTAGACCCTTAGCTGCTCACATTACATTCCTGATGTTTTTGAATGTCATAAGTCTTTAGTCTTAAAACCTTAAAACAGTGATTTAATATCTCCAAAAGTATACCAGTGTATCAATATTTCTTGTAAGACACCAGTTCTAAATTCCCAGTTCACTAAAGATGTAAAAGCTACCTGGTACGTGGCAGTTCAGACCTACTGCTAATCACCAAAATGTTATAGACTTCCAGTACAAAGAAAGGATTAAATCACCCTGGCTGAGCCTGTATTTGGTCACTGTTTGATCACTGTCCTACCCTGATAAACAATTTTAAATAAATCACATAATTGCCCTAACAGAATATGGATAAATCTCACCAAACATACAATGTGATAGAATATTACCACTGGGCTGAGCAAAACTCTGGCTACATCCAAGTATATTAGGGCACTATAACTGAATAACAAACACCAAACTCCTAGCCTCCAATTTCCTCTCAAGAGAAGTAGCATGAGACACACATATGCCCCCTCTGGCACTGAAAACTGCACTCTTGCATGGTTTGGAATAAAAGGACATGTGTGTTAAACATAGCAATATGGCTTACCTTGATAGTTTAGCTGAACTTTCCTGTCCAGAAGATGGATGGCACAAAACAACTTTAACTGACCTGAGTTCAGGGTAAACCCCCTTTTATCCTTTAAATAATAACAATCTCTTCTAGTGATACTGGAGAAATGCTTTGTTTTCCTGAAGTATTCAAATGCATTTTTCTGCAAATATCTACCTAATAATGCATTTTTTCTAAGGCAAAAGAAAAAAGGTCCATCATTAAAAAAATAGCTCAGTTTATAGCCAAATACTAGGGTTAAGAACTTGATTTCAATCATGAAGCTTAGAGATAAGATACTTACAATAACTGTAATAGAGACTATTTACAGTTTGTCAGAACTCCAGGAGAAGGCTTATATAATGGACAATGAGTATGGCTCAAAAAGCTGCAGATGTGTTTATTTAATGGCCTCTGTAGTAATAAGTATTCCTTCTCATTCTATACACTCTTTGCTTCCAGGTGAGCATAGAGGGAAAAAAGAACAGATGCACCTGGTTTACTCCTACTCTATTTTAAAATAACTTTTTTTCTTCTCCTCTTGTTTTTTTTTATTTTTTTCTTCTCTCATCCACCTTCATCTTCCATTTACTTCTAAAGCCTACTATCCCAAAACTTTACTCATCTCTCCCTCCTTTATACTATTTCCTCTTCCCCGGAGTTGCTCCATTCCCTATCAATTCCACCCAGCTTTACTGCACTTTCTCTTACTTACCTCAGCTCCTACCTGTAGTGGCTGATACTTTTTCAGCAGGACTCTTTTGCTCTGTTGCTCTATCCTGCTCCGTTCGCCCTGTGGGCTCACTCCACTCCCCTAACCTGCCCCAATTCCCACCCACCCCAGTGCTCCTACATTTATTGCCATCCCTTACTCCCGCCCCATTACAACACCCAATCCCGCCACAGCATAACTCCTCCCTCTCCACCAAACTCACCCTAACCTATACTCCTCCTCCTCCCATTCCACCTGCTCTGTCTATTTCCCTCTAACCTCCATATTCCTATCTCCTCAAAACAAACTTCAATCACAAATGCCCTCTTTTACTTCCACAATTCTTACCCCCACAACACTCCTACTCCTCATTCTACTTCCTCTATACCATGCCACCTCTTATACAAACCTCCATATACACTCTCCACCTCCACCTCCATACCCCAACCATTCAAATCACTTCTACAAAATCTCTGCCTCTCTTACCCCCATTCACCCCACCTCTCTATTAACTTTAAAACTCTTCCAAATCTCCTCAAATTTCTACAAACCTAGACCTGTATCCCACCATCCATCCCTAACTAAAAAATTCCTAAAAAACGTATTCATCTTCTCTCATACCTCTTCTTAGCAGGCGACATTCATCACAACCCCGGACCAAACACTTCTCAAACTTATAACCATAGCTCCAACAACAAACCTATTCAAAAAGAGCTCAAATTCCTCACTATCAACGCCCAAAGCTTAACTAATAAAATTACCTTGTTTCATACCTGGGTCAACCATAACTCACCTGACATAGTAGCCATCTCTGAAACCTGGCTAAAACCACACATAACTGACTTAGAATTCCTCCCCCCCCCAGATTTCAATGCCTCCGATCTGACCGCCTAAATAAAAGAGGTGGTGGAGTAGCACTAATTTACTCTAATCATTTATCTACTACTCCTTTCCCGAATCCTATTCCATCCTTTAACAATGCTGAACTAGTAATTGGTATGCTAAAATTAAGTAACCGTAAAAGTATTGCATCATCTCCCTTTACATTCCCCCTGGTAATAACACCAATACCTTAAAAGACTTCCTCTCCTGGACCTGCACAAATATTAAACAAGAAACTTACATAATGGGAGATGTAAATATTGACTGGCAAAAAATCATAGACCCTAATCCCACCTTATCAATTAATCTCTTCAACTTTACTCAACTTATTCACACCATCATTAGGTCCAACAAGACCAACTGCCCAGGCTCCATCCTAGACTGGATACTAATGTCCCACCCAAATAAAATCACTACATCTGGTGTCACTCCCTACCCATTATGAGACCACCTCCCTGTTTTCACCCACAGAGCCACTTCCTCTTCCCCATTCTCCCACCACCTCCTACAAACCCGTAACCTAATTAACTTTAACCCCTCTACCTTCTCTGAATCCCTTAAGCTCACTAACTGGAACCAACTAAAAACCCTGCCTCTAGATGAAGCCATAGACTTCTTCAACTCTACATTCCTTTCTGTCCTAAACTCCCTAGCTTCAACACAAACCAAAAGAGTTAAAGCCAAAACAGCCCCTTGGCTTACAAAAGCTACCAAGAAAAGTATGCAACAAAGAGACAAATCTTGGAAAAGCTATATCCATCATAAACAGCCTGAACTGTTACTAAAATACAAACAGCTGCGAAACTTAGCCAAAAACAAGTCATTAAAGACGACAAAATCCTACTACAACCACCTACAAATAAATCATACAAAGAACTCCAAACAGTTCTGGAACTCTATGAACACCCTTCTCAAGCCTGGTACCACAAATAACCCTTGTCCTGACACTAGCAAATCTGACCAAGAAATTGCCAAACTATTTAATACCTTATTCACCTCTTCCATTGCTGGGTTGACCAAAACCTTCCCCAGTAACATCCCCCTACCCACCACCTCCCAAGCTTCCACCACATCTCCTCCCACTCCCCCTATTTTTGAACTTAAACCTGTATCCACCAACCCCATAAATAAATTTCTCTATAAACTTAAACCTTGCACCAATGCTCCTGACAACATCCCCTCCTCCTTCTTAAAAATTGCCTCTGACAGTATTGCTTTCCCTATCAGCATCCTGATCAATAGATCACTACTCGAGTCATATGTACCAAAACTATGGCATTCTGCTTTTATTCTTCCACTCCACAAGGGTGGTAAAAACTGTAACTTCTCCAACTTCCGCCTCATAGCCATCCTCTCTCCCATCTCTAAACTTCTCTAAAAATGCATTCACATACAGCTCATGCCATTCCTAACCGAACATCAACTGCTCTCTCCTACCCAACATGGCTTCTACCCTGGACACAATACCAACACAGCCCTTCTCTCCTTTTTAAACTCTATCAATTCAGTCCGAGATTCTGGTAACTTAGTTTCATCTGTTCTATTAGATTTATCTAAAGCTTTTGATACCATCTCTCACACCCATCTACTAAACCATCTATCTAACCTTAACATCTCCCCAAAAACTATTTCCTGGTTCTCCAGCTATCTTTCTGACAGGTCCCAATCAGTGAAATGGGGCCAATCCTCTTCCACCTTCCTTCCAACACCCACAGGAGTTCCCCAAGGTTCCATTTGTGGCCTTCTGCTATTTAACATCTTCATTAATGATTTCCACAAAGCCATTCCAAACACCAAAATTGTCCAATATGCAGACGACTCTACTCTGATCTGCTATGCCTCCAACCAAACTGAACTCAAGTTTTTAACTCAATCTGCCTTCTCAACCACTGAAAAATGGATGCTCCAAAACCACCTCTCACTTAACGCTAACAAAACTAAAATCCTCCTATTCACTCCCTCCAAATCCACTCCCATTGACAAAAACTAATTTCAAATTACCAACCTCAACAACTCTATCATTGATATTGTTCCCTCCGCCAAACTCTTGGGGGTCACCATTGATGAACACCTAAAATTCAATACCCATATCCAACTTATCAAGAAAACCCACATAAAACTCGGCCTACTCTACAGGAATAATCACTTCCTCTCTCCCTCTACTAGACTGACCCTGGCCACTACATATCTTCTCCCATCTCTTCTATATGGTGCTCCTCTGCTTACTAATCTATCTTCCACCCTTACCTCCAAACTAGAAGTATGCTACAACAAAATCTCCAGGTTTGCCACAAAAGCAAAAGTCTTCTCTCACCACTGCTCCTCCCTACTAACTTTAAACTGGCTTGAACTCCCCAATCAACTAGACTTCCTCCAAATTGTCTCAGCCCACAAGTTACTATTTCAACCCACCAGCTGCCCTGCTTTATCTAATATCCTCCTACCTTATAGCCCCCCAAGACCCATTAGATCCACTCACCAAAACCTCATTACCATCCACAAACCTAAGCACCCTGCTGGTCAACTTTTACTGTCCTTCGCCCTAGCTAAAAAACGGAATGCCCTGCCCTCCACTTTGAGGGCCTGTGACAACCTAAACACCTTCAAAAGACTACTTCACTCCTACCTGTTTCTTCACAGAAAATGTAACTGCACTCTTCACCCCATACCTCCCAACCTCCCCTCTTCCTTCTCTCCTGGCTAATCTCCTTCACTTCAAACCTCTCACTTATACCCAGACTATAAATTATAACCAATCTCCACCCAGCCTCTCACTCTATGCCTCTCATCCTTTCCTTCATAACTACTTTTTAACATCTTAGCTACTAAATATTGGATACCTTTTCTTTCTACTACCCGACCTGGTATATAATTGTACGACTACATATTGAATGCAATGTAAATTAATCTTTTTTCCTTTTGTTATTTCAATTTGTTATGTAACTTAGCAATGTGAAAATTCTATATGCTATGTAACTTGTTATGCGGAGTTTCGCAGCTTAGCAATGTGAAAATTATATATTCTATGTAACTTGTTATGTGGAGCTTTTCTCCCCGGGCCTCCACTGAAAACTGCTCTCGAGCCCAGTGGAACTCCCCGGTCACCAAACTGGAATAAATAAATAAAATAATTTCAGCAATTTACCTCTTCTGTGACCATCACATTCTATAACCATATGGTTGCCCATTGTCCACTATGGGATTGCTGATGATGTCCAGATTCCCCTCTGGCATTCAGTCTGGCCTGAGTCATTGCCATAACTATGTCTAACAGCAGATAAGTGACTTTACTTATTCCAGGCATACATTCAGCCATATTATGGCTTTCACCTGGAGAGTTCTAGATTGGTTACTCCTGTGCAGTGCTCACATGCCTCTCACAGTCTAAGTCTGAGGGAATATCCTTATCCCAGTGACAAAACAATTTTCAGATTCTCTAGTCCATTCTTTGTAAGAATGTGTCTCTTTCTTGTTCTATGACTCTCTCTGATAATACATTATTACAGCATTACATGTGACTTTTAGAACTGACAAATAAAACCAACGGCCATAATTTGTAGAATTTGAAAGTTATATTTTAATACAATCACATACAAAAAACTCAAATGACCAGTAAGAATACATTGAGCACATAAAGTGTGGTGTACCAGCATATGAACTGTTCAGTGGTACTTGTTATGCAACTAGTTAGTAGTGGTATTACAACTATATAACTAAAAGTCATGGTGTTATACGTTTATCAAAAGAAAACTGTATCTGTGCTTGTAATACTACTGCATTATTTAAATAGTCATACTAAAGGAATCTATACTGATAGTCAGATCTCAGAGTTTTAAATGATGGAATCTTGGTACCAAAGGGTTTAAATGGGGTAATAATTGCCACCTCTAAACTGTGGTGACTCAGAAGTGATAATAATTATTAATGGGGTGCAGAGGGCAAAACCAGCAACAGGGATGGTTATGTCACTCACAGAAAATGAACAATAAAAAGTAGTTTTTAATAATATTAGCATATTTTGTCTGATAACTCTGTGGTTTAGAATTTTAAGACCCAGCCACACATAACATATCCCATAATTAAACATTCTACAGTGGTATTTAGATAAAGTTTCTCCTAGACTGCAGTGTTATTGCTTTCTGAGCACTGATATAAATCTATGCATAATTACAAAGAAAAATTTAAAACCTGTCTTCCCAGAAAATTTAAACAGTATTAACACAGTGAAAGATTGTTATTAAAGCATTCTGCTTTGCTAGAACTCTTCTGTCTTCAAGGCAGAGAATAATTTAAATAATATGGACCATTGCATAACAATTTAAATATAATACGGAAAAACAGTTATTTTTCTACAGCTACCCATGAAGAATGTTTATGTGGTTGTGATGACACGATATTGTACTAGATGTTTAACAATCAGATGTCCACCAGTACTTTGAAACATTAAACGGTATATTGAAGAGAACTGCACACATTTTAGAACACCTTTCATTCCAGGAGTTATACTGCATAATATGAATCCTGTTCCTCACAGTTTTACAAAACAAAAGAGTAGTTCTGTTGTCTGATACAAGTCATCACTCCCAAATGAGCACCACATGCATAAAGGGATGTTTGATCTGTAGAGGGAGCCTCTTCTAGAACAGATGGAGGCACATGAACATATTCCAGAACAGAGGAAGGCAGTGGGTGATGAACCTATTTTAGAGCAGACAGAAGCAGTGGGTGATGAACCTATTCCAGAGCAGAGGGAGGCAGTGGGTAATGAACCTATTCCAGGGCAGAGGGAGACAGAGGGTGAGGAAACTATTTCAGAGCAGATGGAAGCACTGGGTGACTGATGAACCTATTTCAAGGCAGAGGGAAGCATTGAGTGATGAACCTATTTTTCTATCTCTTTTACTTTGTGTTGTAGGTTGAGATGTCTTGTTTTAGTGTTGGCTGTAGAATTTGACTTATCAAGAAAAAAGAGGTCAAGGATAGCAGGATCCTAGCGGGTAGGCTAATCAAGACGCAGATTCCCCCTGAGGAACCTATATGACACTGAGTACAGGGGCATGATTCCAGTCTGTCATGAGAGTTAAGATTTTTGGCCAGAGATCATAAGGAACTCTTAGGCTTTTTCAAGTTTTTTGATGTGTCTAATAAGATACAAGTCAAAGGGTATGTTATATTCTATAACGGGTCTAACTAGGGGAGAGTATAAGGAAATAATGACTTCCCTGATTTTAGAAGAGATGCCTGCGCTCAATTAGTTGAGACACAGATTTAGAATAATTTCCTAACTACAGTCACCGCATGGTTGATCAAAGAAAAGGGACTACCAATCCCACGTGCCCAGGTCTCTAACTACTGATGACAGTTAAATACCATTAAGGTGTTCTGAGAACTATCATTCAGGTGAATCCGATGCAGTGAATTTTCCTATATCCTTACAAAACCATTGTGTGAACTTGCCACTCATTTTTTACATCTTTGATTGCTTGTGGGTGTAATAGCAAAACTACTAGTACCAGCCTGCATATCATTGCTGGAGCCTTCCTGTGTCCTGACAGAGTGCTCTTCAAACTATCTGGAGATATACAGAGCTGAGTATATTTTTCTGGCACTTTAGAGTTGTGTACTGTTAATTGTTGCTTGACTAATTTTATATCATTGCTTGCTGACTTCAGAGTTGTGCACTGTTATTTTTGCTTCACTGTATAGTTTTCAGATTTCTGCTGAAGGTGTTGTTTTTCTCCTACCCACCCTCCCTATTCCTGTTTTGTTGTTTAAATTTGGAGGCTTTTGAAGTTGCCACTGTAGATTTGATCTGGGACACTCCCCCCAGTCCCGTCTCTTTACCTCATTCTACCTAATAGACTCCTTCTGCACTTGTTTTTAGTCATTTTTAATTTAAATGCATTTTTTAAACTGTTTGGTCTAACATTGCTACATACTCAAGTGTGCTAGCTTGCACTGCATTTGAATTGTTTTTACTGCTGTTTTAGCTACTTTTCTGTATAAAAAAAATCTACGCCTTTTTCCTACCTTTCTTGTAACTAGTGAAGTCCAGATTCAGATTTGCTGTATCCAGGACTGTATGTAAGCTTCTGAGCCCCCCAAGCTTTCTGTGTTGGAGGGAAGCCTTCTAGCTTATCAGTGGGAGTGGTAAGCACTAGGTAACCTATCTACCACATAAGGAGTGGTTCTGGCCCAGAAAATGTAGTTATTGACTGTTTCTGCAGTTTTTCCATCTCTCTCAACTTTTTGATTTAAAAGCCCATATTTGCATTTGTTTCTCCCTTTCCTGTAACTAGTTTAGTGCAGATACAGATTCTTAGTTTTAGCACTTGAATTTGCTTATTCATGATCAGCACTTGTTCAGAACTTGTTGTAAGCACTAAATAAGCTACTAATTACTACAGCACTCACCCTTCCTCATTACCTACAGGAAAACAGTTTTGGTACTTACTTTCCTCACTTGCTTAGAGAAAAACAGCTCTTGTACTCACTCTCCTCACATATCTAGAGGAAAATAGTTTTTTATTTAGGCATGTCCAAGGGTCAGCACTCAGTGTTCTCTCCTGTCTATCTGATGAATCTTGGCATCTTGGGGCAATATAGAAATTGCCTCATGTACACAGACAACCCTCTCCTCCTGCCACCCAACACTACAACCTGTGAGAGATGCACTTATCTAGCCAAACTGGAGGTAGCTCTCTCTAACCAAGACTGAACTTGACAGTCAAGAGGAGAAGGTAAACGCTTGCACCACACCACACTCATCACATAGTCTCACTAAATCTACACCACCAAAATCCACACATAGAAACACAAATACATTCACGGAGGCTCTTAATAATAATCTGCTCAAGCAACAGAGACCTCCAAAGCAGAAATGCAAGCAACCTCCACCCCCCCAACACAACCAGAATGACACATAGCCCGCAGACTCAGTGTGCCACTCAACCACAGCCAATAAGGCAAAACAACATGCCCAACACACTAGTCATAGTTGACTCTATAGTCAGGCACACTGATGTCCCACTCACCAGGCTAAACAAGGAGAAGGTTACTGTCAGCTGCCTGTCGGGTGCCAGGATCCGCCACATAACCCATACACTCAGGTCACTCCACAACAAGTACAAATATGACTCTGTCATTGTCCATGTTGGTGTGAATGACCTGAGATGTACCTCCCTGGACTACATGAAAAGAGACATGGAAGAGCTCTCCAATCTTGTAGCCCAGGCAGGTATGACCCTAGCCCTGAGGAGCATTCTGCCATCACCCAGAATAATCCCGCAGTACAAGGACAAAATGATTGACTTCAACAATTGGCTAAGCTTCTGGTGTCATTTTAAAGGGATCCAGTATATGCCTGCCTGGGATGACATGGCTGACAGACCACAATGCTTTGCCAGAGATGGCCTGCACCTGTCACCCCTGGGATTCTGGATACTGGTTAAGGTTCTTCCTGCCCCTATAGTGCCTTTTTAGGCAAGGTTCAAATGACAAATTAACCGCCGTAACAGGAACAGGCAAGCAAAAACTGAGAGTGATGCTACTCAATGCTAGAAGTCTAAATCTCAAAATGCACTCACTGAAGGCACTCCTTGAAATGGAGAACATCAATATCTGTGCAGTGACTGAGATCTGGTTCAAGGCTCCAGAGAGCATCCCTGTACTACCAGGCTATAACTCATACCACACTTTTCGGCCATGTAACCTGGACCGGAACACCAAAGGCGGAGGTGTGTCCATATCCATTAAGGATATCCATACCTCCAGGCTAGTTACGCAGCATAATGCATCTGAGGTTATCCAAGTGTAACTAACTCTGGGCAAAACTGCAATCCAAATTGTAGCTTGCTACAGATCCCCCACCATGCCCCAGGATTCCCACTCCTCTTTTCTTGATGTACTGGAAAATATTAGGGTTCAACCAAACACCCTAATAATTGGCAATTTCAACTACCCCACCATTAACTGGGAAAACTACTCATGTACCAACTCCTTCGCTCAACGTTTTCTGGAATTCATAAACTCCAATGCCCTGGATCAACTTATCCACACCCCCACCAGGAGCAACAATATCCTAGATCTAGTCATTACCAACATGAGTGGCCGGTGTTCCACACCTGAAGTCAACGCCTCATTAGTCCGATACGACCATAAGCTAATCACCCTAGATATCCACATCCTGCCCCCAACCACCATTAAGGAAACCATGGTAAAAAATTTCTCCAAAGCCAACTTCATGCTTCTTAAGACAGAAGTGGTGAACTTCATGACACCCATGCAGATGGGCAATACAGTTACGACTACTGAATGCTACACAATTGCACTTTATAAGCACTTACAAGAGTGCATGGATCGTGCTATCCCAAACAGAACCAAGATGCTATCCTCCAAAAAAAGGAAGCCAATCTGGTGGTCGTCTGCCATAAACAAACTGTACAACAGAAGGAAGAAACTGTTGCAAAAGAGAGTAAAATCCCATGAGTGGAGGAGCTCCCTGGTCATCCTCAGTAAGAAGCTGAGATCCCTGATAAAATCCTCCAAAGCTAGTTATGAAAACAAAATCACCACTGATTCTAAAGACAACCACAAAGCATTCTATAGCTATGTCAAGAATCTCAATGGCAACACTCAGATCTGCTCTGAGTAACAGCACAATGGTGCTAAATATACAGACCCAACTGATATTGCCAACATCCTGGCAGATAGGTTCAGTGCTAACTTTACCCACCTCTCACCCCCTAAAGGGCCCATCTCTATACAGCAAGAATGCAAAGTTCCTGTAATCATGGCTGCACAGGTAAAAACCACACTCTCCAAAGCCAAGAACACAGCATCCATGGGACCAGACAACATCCCAGGCTGCGTTCTACACGAACTACAGAATGAACTGGCACCCCACCTAAGTACCATGTTCAATCATAGCCTCACCTCAGGCTTTGTGCCCGCTGAATGGCACACAGCGACGGTTATCCCACTCTACAAGGGGTGAGCCACCACGGACCCCGGGAACTACCGTCCCATTAGCCTGATGAGCCTGGTCTGCAAGGCCATGGAATGTATCATCATGGAACTTATAAAAAATGACATTGGTAATCTCCAAACTCTGGACCCCACCCAGTTCGGGTTTGTAAAAGGCAGATCATGTCTCCTAAACCTGATAGACTTCTTTGAAGCAGTCACCAAAGCTGTAGAAGAAGGTAAGGTGGTTCACACAGCCTATCTAGATCTTGCCAAGGCTTTCAACACCATCCCTCACTCTGGAATTATAGATAAACTCACTAAACCAGGTATAAATCCCTATGTCACAAGATGGGTTGCCAACTGGCTTACTGACAGAACCCACGCTGTGAAAGTAGCAGACTCCAAATTCGACTTCAGACCAGTGACAAGTGGAGTACCACAGGGTTCAGTCCTGGGTCCTCTCCTGTTTGTTATCTACTTTTCTTAAGTACAGGCTAACACAGAAGGTCTTTGGCTAATGAAGTTTGCAGATGACTGCAAACTAGGAGCCATAATCGAAACTCCTAACGATGTGGACATCCTACAAAAGGGCCTCACTGAGACAGATGCCTGGTGTCAAAGCCATGGCCTCAAGCTCAATGCCAAAAAGTGCATTGTCATCCCCTTTGGTAAAAACTCTGTACCCATGAACTACAACATAGGTGGTAGTATACTTAACACCGAAAGTGTGATAAGAGACCTTGGGACACAGGTGGACAGTAGTCTCTCCTTTGATAATCACATCGGCACAGTAGTCAGGAAATCCTTCTACGTGGCACACCTCATCACAAAAGGTTTCTCATCCAGAAAAAAAGAGGTCATTGTTCCCCTCCACTCATCACTCATTAGACCCATTATAGAGTACAACGCCCCTTTTGGTATGTACCTCACAATACAACTACAACAACTGGAAAGGCAGCAGAAATACCTCACAAAGAGGATTACCGGCCTCAAACAGATGCCCTACGCAGACCATCTCAAAAAACTACAGCTTTACTCCATTGCATATCACCTACGCAGAGGTGAGCTCTTCCTAACATACAAAGCTATGTCAAACCCAGAGCTGTTGAACATGCTCCACTTAAAGAAATCCCAATCCCTCCGAGCTACACGCTCTAGGGAACTAAACCTCTTCACCACAATAAACAGAACATGCCGGAGGGATAGATTCCTGTCCCAGAGACTTCCCATACTCTGGAATAAACTGCCTATCTATATCAAAAAAGCTCCTTATTAGCACTCTTCAAGAAAAATGTTGATGATTGGATGGGAAATAGGAAATTCACCCCAGGGATCACTTCTGTGGCTCTGCTCTACAGTGGCACAGGAAAATAATTTTCTTGGGTGACAAAAGCCAGGGTACCTTTTTGGCTGGGCTTGTATAGGCCCTAGGGCCGATAGCCTAGTACCTACCTATGAACCTTTATGAGAATGCTGCTTTTGTGGGCATATTTTAACAAGAGAATTTATATTGAAAATAACATTACAGGATTCCCCCTCTCTTTCTTTCTGTCTTTGTTTCTTTCTCTTACATTTATTTTTGAAAGACCTTATTAAAAATGAAGAGAATTTACTGTTTTAATTTTTGTATACAGTAAGCTGGCATATGTTTTAACAATTTGTATATTTTGTGCACATGGCTCATTCTAGAAAGGCCCTTCTCCCATGAAGTGCCCATTTGCGATTCAGAAACATATTAGCTGTAATGAGGTAAGACTTAATTTATTTATTTATTTATTTATTGCACTTGTTGACCGGGAAAGTCTAACTGGGCACAGAGTCCCTTTTTCAGTGAAGGCTTCCAGAGAAAAGCTTCAAATGATACATATTAGATAAAGATTTATACACTGTGTAGGAAAAAAAACAGCATTTTACAAGCGTATACATAATCTAGTGAACAGTGTAAAAAAACATTTTACAAGTGTATACATAGTCTAGTGAATAAACATTTTGTAAAAGTTTATACATGGTATAGAAAAGTAATTTAATAGTATTTTGAGGTCTGCATAGTAATGGAGTCATTGCAAAAATTACAGTAAGGCATAGATGCAGGTTATTGTTTTGATCCAAGGACGATGATGAGCATAATTTAATATGCAGACACATTTCAGTGTAACAGTAGTGTTTATATACTTCAGTGAACAGTTTCATAATAAAGACATAAACATGCAGAAAAGTAGCATAATTTTATGCTTTCGGGTTTTTCCCCTGCTGGTCAGCAGCTGGTATAGTAAAGTAGAGACTGATAGAAGAAGGAGAAGGACTAGAAGCGATTGAAAGTGAAGAAGGAGGGCGTGCAGGAGAAATGAATGTAAGAAGGATAAAGTGAGGGGGAAGGTGGGGGGTAGTAGTCATAGTGAGTGGGGGAGAGTATGGAGAAGAACGGCTGTGAGAAAGAGAGACAGGGCAGTAGCTGAAGGGTGGGAAGCAGTACTGAATTCTGGTTAAGTCTAGGTGTACTTATTCAGAGGTAATCCAAGGGCAGAGCAAGAGACTCTGCAGGTGTGCCTTTAGCTTCTCTTTAAAATGTTTGAGATGTTTTATTTTAGAGAGTTATGCTTTTCCATGCTTTGAAAACACTTGGAGGAGCAGCATTTAGACTGAGTGGAGGGGTCTACTTGGTTTGTATGAGTGGAACAGAATTGACAGAGATGGACTGTTTATAGACTTATAGATGAGGTTATGAGCAGATGCAAGTTGGGAGTTAGATAGTAAGTGGGGTCATTCGAGACAATTAATTCTTTGGGTGCTAAGCAGTGGTGAGATTGTTGTAGGTGATTTACTGCCAACTTTGCTACTTTGTGATAGCGTTGTTTGAGCTATGAGAGCTGAGAGACTTGTAAGTTGGTGAAAATAGGACCTGAGTAGTGAAGTTTTAGGAGTACTGAGTGTTTTCTGGTTTAGTCAGTGAGGAAATGTTTGACCTTATCTAGGGAACCCACTGTATGGTTAGTTTTCTTTACTGTATGTTGGATGTTATTGTCAGATTGTTAAGCTATTGTCAGTGTAGATGCCAAGCAGCTTAGTATGAGGGATGATTTCCATTTTAGTGTTATTTCCTGAGACTATATCAAAGGAGGGCTTCTAGACCAAGAGGTGTCTTGGGGTAAAGAGAATAAGTTTGTTTTTGTGTGTGTGGTGGGCGGGGGGGGGGGGGACCTAAGAACAAAAATTATAAATCGGTTATCCACACTTCAATGGATGAGAAGGATTCTTGAGTGATTTGTTGCAGATTAAGATGTTGGGCACTACATATGAGGGTGGCATCATTGACATACTGAATGATTGTGGTTGACTTGTGATATCTCGGAGATTATTAATGAAAATGTTGAAAAGAATGGAACCAACACTGGACCCTTTGAAATGCCTGTGGAGACTGGGAGGAAAGGGGAGAAGTCTTTGTGCCATTTTAAGGATGGTGAGGTGTTAGCAAAATAGTTGTCAAACCATGGAGGAGATGTTTCATCAAATTCTAGAGCTGAGAGTTTTTGTAGGAAAATGGGGTGTGAGACTGTGTCAAATGCTTTGGAAAGGTCTAGAATGAGGGCAGATACTAGCTTTCCTACATTTTGTATGGGTATTTATAGTATTCGTGAAATGTAGGAGGGCTGTAGTAGTGCTCGGATGGAGGTGGAAGTCATGCTGTGACGGGGAGAGGAAGTTATTTTTGACAAGGTGTTGGGAAAATTGGGGCTGAATGCATATTTTTAAACTTTTATATAAGGGGGCAGGATAGCAGTAGGGTGATAGTTACAAAGCTGTGTGTTATTTCCTCCTTTATGTGGTGGTATAACTTTTTTTCCACAGTATTGGGATGTATGCATCTGTGATAGAGTGGTTTATGACTATGGAAATGGGATATGCTGTAGCTTCAGCCGACATTTTTAGGTATTTGTTGGGGAGATTGTCGGTTGCTAATGTGGTGGTTTTAGTTTTAAGAGAAGTTTCTATGTTGGTTGAGGTAGTGAAATGGACCGAATCACACCTGTTGCAGGGAATGGAGGGGCTGATATGGGGGTGTGGTGTTTGATTGGGGATGTGACTGAGTTTATGAAGTGTGTATTAAAGAGAGTGTCAGTGTTTTCTGTGATGTTGGGCACTGTGGGTCTGGGTTGGGAGGCCTGGTCTGGCTTGAGGATTTTGTTAAAAGTTGACTGGAATGCCTTTGGGTTTTGAAGCTTTTTGGACTGTTAGTGTAGTATTTTTATCTATTTTGATTTGGTATTTAGTGTAATTTCTATGTTGCCAAAATATTTATAGGTTGTTTTGTGTTTTATTTTTGATCCAGGAATTCCAGGCCTTGTCTCTGAGTTTCATTATTTTTTTTTGGTTCTGGTCAGCCAAGTGGCTGGTGTGGCATTTACATTTTGTGTTCTATTGGTGGGGTGGGGGTGGGGGGGTAAACTGTTTAGAACATAAGGAATGTTCTGATGAATTCTGTAACAGCATAATCTAACAGGAGATCTTTTAGGTGTTGCCAGTTACAAAGTTGAAGGTTTTAGAGAAACGTTTTTTTTGGAAGTAGGAGAGATTGAGTAATTCATTACGGTGGTGTGGATTGGGAGTGTGGTTTTGAACTCTGATGACAAAGGTAGGAAGGTGGTCACATAAAGCATTAGTGACAGAGTCATAGGAGAATATGTTGCCAGGGGAGGAAGTGAGTATCCAGTCAAGTACTGAACCTCGTTGGTGTTGTTTATGTAGTGAGTAGGAGAAGTAATTAGTTGTGTGAAGTCATAGTGATTGAAGGCATTTTGAGGATAATAACAACTGAGAGACAGATAGTCAATTCTGAAATCTCCTAAAATTATCTTTTCTTATTGGATATTAGAAGTGACCCATGACAGAAATTCTTTGGTGCTGCTGATATAATTTCCAGGAGGGATGTAAATTCTCATTATGGATAGGGTTTTGTTGGGGTTTAGCTTTAGTAGAACACTAATGATTTTGGTATTATTAAAGGCTGGAATGCAGAGAAGGAATAGGGTAAGTTGCAGACTATTTTTTTATAAAATGGCTGCACCTCCTGTTTTTTTTTTGTTTTGCTTGTCTACCTTTAGTTTGTTGTGACTGGGTGGTAGTATTCTCATTACCAGCTAATTTGCATGTCTGTGAATCACATTTACTACGAAATTGCTGATATGCAAGTTATGGTAGTAGCTTGCTGCTTGTGTAGGCAGTGGCCCCCCCATCACTCTCTCAATGCACACACACACACACACACACACACACACACACACACACACACACACACACACACACACACACGTAAACAAACATGAACATACTCACACCACAGTCCTTATGCATGTACCTACCATATCTGCCCTCTCCTACCCACCAATAATAGCTGGACTGCTATTTTAGCATGTATCTATTAGGTCTTGGTTGTTTAATATACCCCCCCATCCTCCAATCCCTGTACTGCCATTGGTGCTGGTATGGCACTTTACTCCATGAGCCATCCTTAGTGCCCAGTGGTTCCCCTACACCAGATCCCCATTAAGAAATTAGTGCCATTATGGCACTTCTTTTTTTTATGATATCCCTGGTGACCAGTGGTTTCCCCCACCCCCAATTCCCATTATGATGTTGGTGCCATTATGGCACTTCATTTTTTATGCTATCCCAGATGTCCAGTAGTTTCACACATCCCTAATCCATGTACTGCTGTTGGTGCCATTATGGAACTTTAAGAGTATTCCCTGGTGTCAAGTGCACCCCCCAACCTGCAATCCCTATTTGCAGTTGGTGCCAATCCAGCACTTTAAAGGATGATTACTGGTGTCCAGTGCATCCACCTACCCCCTAATCCCCATACTACTGCTGGTGCCATTATGGAAGTAATCCCAGGTGTCTAGCAGCTTCCACCTTCCATGTTCATATTAGGCAGTTGAACATGGCAAATACCATGACATGGTGGAGATAGCCATGTAGATGCCTTCCAGGAGGTGGTTCTAATGAGAGAGCACATGATTAATTAGCATACGCCTCTCCCACTGGATTGTTTCATTATCCTTCAGCACAGCCGCAGGGCTGGCCCTTTGCAGTGCTGCATGTCTTTGTATTAGAGGATCATGCAGAACTGTATAAGGGTAGCTGCTGAACCAGGGAAAGGTACTGTGACTTATACACAGAAGTGTATGTTTTGTAGCACCTTCACAAATTCCCCATCTCAGAGTAAAATTATGATGCAATGTGCAGATCTCGTTCAAGAGATAAACTAAACATTTGTCCAAAGTACACCTGCATGCTTCAAACAAATTTCAAAACTATTACTTAAGACCAGGTGAGAAATGTTACAAGAGATACAAATATGTAAAATGATTTTCTGGATTATTTGAAATACTTGATTACTGAGTCAGGTGGCCATATCACATTATGGCACATTTTGATAATTAGAAGCTAGACATCTGCATATCATTCACCTGTGACTTTTGGATCATCTAAATTTATAAACTATTTATGTGTACAATGTTGTTTAAGTCAACTCATGCTCCAAGTGCATTACTATACAGTTGTAAATAGTGTTAGATAAAACTTCGGCCAGGATTCAACAATATACCTGGAGATTCATAAATCAAGTTAAGGGCTGTGTTAAAAAAACTCTCATTCTGCAATGCAATATTTTGTGATTCAGAGACGCATTAGCCACAATGAGGGAAGACCTCATTATTGGCTAATTTGCATGTCCCTGAATTGCCGTTAACTACTACAGATGCAAATCAGCCTGTGATAGTTAATAGTATCAGCGGCCACATCGTGATAGCACACCCACCCACCAGTTCACTCTCCCATAGACAAAATACATATGTTCAAACACACACACACACACACACACACACACACACACACACACACACACACACACACACACACACACACACACACACACACACACCAGTTATCCCATAGTTGTCCCTGTGTTATGAGAACATCCTGATGTCTCATTTTTCTTGCCCTTGTAAATCATGGATGATTTCAGTCAGTCATTAATGTTAGACATTAGAATTTCACAATTCATATCCTTCATAACATCCATGCCAATGGAAGAAAATAAATGTTTTACTAGCGGATTTCTAGGTTTGTAGGTGGTGTAATTAAAATCTGCTCCAGATTTTGTACCACCATTACTTTTGGCTCTGTCTTGATTTTTTGCACTACAAGCAAGCACATGGCTAATTAGCTGCCTCATTAGCATCTAGCATATTCACAGAGACAGCCCACCATGGTAATGCACATCTTTATGCAAAAGTACTGTGATATGGTTGCCTCTGAATTCAAAAAAGTTACCAGAAGGTGTACACCATGTGTACACCTCATGATAACTTTTATGAATCTCCCAGTAGTGTATTATGTAGCAGAAAGTAGCATGGGTAGCAGCAGCAAGCAGAGTGTGGATTAATAGCCATTTTGAACACCGAATTTCATGGTGAAAATCACTGGCTTTGTGGCACAAAAGAATAAAGCCATTACTGCACCCCAAATTACTTGTGTTACATTAGTGGCATGGGTGCTGGAAAGGCCACATAGGGAGACTGGGAGTGAGTGGCCAATGCCAACTTGCCCATTCTGGGGAGAGGGAGGCAAACCGAGCATGCTAGCAGCAGCATTAAGTGCCTGGCAAGATCCATGCTGCAAGTGGTATATTGCTTGGTTGGGAGGTTACACAGAGACAGAAGTATGCATGCACCTCCTGAAAGAAGTAACTGTGGAGCATGCAAGGTAACTGCAGGGTAATGGGAGATAGCACACACTACTGGACAGCAGTGTGGTGTTGCACTAGCATCCTAAATCTCTCCAGTATCACCAGATGGGAGTCATGTTGAGCATGGAGGAGGCTAAGGGGGAGGGGGTCCAGTGAATGAGGATGCTAGCTGGTATCAGCTGCAGAGAGGGAAAAATCCTGATGTACATGACAGGAGTACTGTTAGGGGTAGCAACAGCAGCAAGAGTTCCCACAATGTTTTATATCATAGTCATCTGCCCCAATGGTGAAGGAATGATAGCAATTGACTTACTACCAGCTCACAGACCAGTAGACAGATGACCATTTCCATGTGGTCAGGAGGAATATAAGTGACCAGGTTGAATGATGTCACCTGCAAGAATCAAACCTGATGTCTGGTATACCCATTCCTGTGGATAGCAAGATACGTGTAACCTTAACCATCTTAGCTATAAGGAATTGTTTAATGGGCTGCTGAGGACATGTTAGGGATATTGCATGTAGCAGCCTCAGGAATTGTAAACAAGTTCTTCAGCATTTTGCTACAGCATGTGGAGGAGAATATCTGGTTCTCCAAGATTGTAAAGGACAGAGCCAGCATCATAAAGGCAGTCTATGACATGGTCTATTTCTATAAAGATGTGGGGGCCATAAATTGCAAAAACAATGCCATCAAGGTCTTCCATGGTCTGGAAGGCCTGTGATACATCAACAGGGAAGGCTTTCACTCCTTGAATTGCTATGCGGTCTTAATGTTTAGTACATTATTTGTAATGTGTCCCTGCACCACTTGTGTAATTCCCATGTTTCATACAATTGACACATATCTGACCTATACCAAATAATCCTACTAGGGAACTTTATACTGGGTTATCTGGTTGGTAGGTGCACACACATGCTGGACAGACAAGTCTATACATATGGATATCATGCAAGCAGGGAATCAGGCTGTGTAAAATATGTTGTTCATAATGTGTTACACATGAAGCTACATATGCCCTAGAGGACTGGTTGATGACCCTCATCTGGAACTCCCCAGACCATGCAGGAAAATATCCTATAACATAGCCCAAGCAGAAGCACAAAATATAGTGGATCATCCTTCTGGCCTATGGAAGAAGGATGGTTTCAATCTCTAAATACCCGAAGAAGCTGTGCTGCAATACAGTCTAGATATATGCAGCAAAATCTTTGTTATGTGTCCCATACTGCACAGCTTGGCATTGTGCAAATAAATGAGCCACAGGTGAAATGTTTGGCAGGGACTTCTATACCAGTCATAGCAGTAGCAGAAGAGCAGGGTGGGTATAGTACATTGTAGCACTGGCAAAGAAATGGCATCAGGTCCACAAATATGGCTTGTGACACAGACAACACTGTATAAAATGATTTATATGTTATCACACCCAGACTATGCAGGGTAATGCATGGACTAACTACTCTGTGCAAAGACATCACAATACCTACACAAGTTAGGGATGGGCAGGGCACCCTCATTTTCACTTGTATTGATGAGGAGACATAATGGCAGGTGTGCGCAATACTATGAGATGGGGTAGAACCATTGCAGTTGACCATTGTAACCGCATACTGTAGGTTATGTGGAGTCAGAGATCACATCCTCCACTAGCAGGATCAAGGCACCATGATAGGTTGGCTTACATAGTAGGAACTTGATGTGGTTTATGGCAGAGAAGGTAAAGAACTATGAGACCATGCTCATTTACCTGGACAGGGCATGCCATGTACCGATGTTTTTGTAGCCATAGCTGCAGCCTCCCCCTTCTATGTACCCAGTTATCAACTACAGTTAGTGCTTGAATTCAGATAATCTAACCATGCCTCTGTAAATGACCCTGGAACCCCGCACTCCTTGCTGCATGCCCTTCTCAAGTTTTCAAATGCACATGGTTGACTTCCCCCTTTAACGACATGCAGCTCATGTAGTGTGAAATAAATATTCATTTAGAGACTTTGTTACAGTCAGATGAAATACAAGTTTATTTCCATAAAGATGTTTCATATTATATCCTTCTAAATATGCAGCTTTTACAGAAGATGATATGATCTCAAACTAAAAGTAAGGAAGCAATGCATTTACAATGGAAGCTAAGCAAAACCCTCTTTATGATCTAAACTACATATACATACAATAGGGATAGGTAGCCATTATCAAAAAGGAAAGGCCAAAAGTTCTTGTTGCATGGTGTCTCTGTTGCCAGGTAAATGAAACTGTCAGGTGTCAGCTGTTTTTCACTTCCTCTTACCACATGTCTTGTGCATTGTGTCATGTCAGCATGAGCCTTGGCTTGAGCTGCATTCAAACAGTCCTTGGTGTATCAGAAGAAAGTGTTGTTGTACAATATTTTCAGTTATATAATCAATGATGCCTGCTAGCTAGCTAAATTGTGCTCTAACTTGCAGCATAGAAAATGCACATAAAAATGTATTTTATATCTGAAATAATATATTTATAAGAGACAGATTCACATTACTAAATAACATAAAACCTTAACATGTTCATTCATATCTAAGAACTCCCCTTTGAAAATGTATTTTATCAAAACAAATTTACATAGTTTAGTAAATGGGCAGTTGTTACTTAAAATCCTAAAAAAGGGAAGTGCACGAATCCACTCTGGAACAGAGTACAAGACACTTCCCAGATAAAGTACAATTGCGTTTGAATGGGATGAACAGGAAGGACTTCGCTTCGATAAGTACATCTTGTGTTTATTGGATACATTTCTTTATCACCTGTGGAATTATGGTTATAGTCTATTTAGTAACATGTTCATATAAGGCATTCTATTTAGGAAAAACCACAAGGTTATTTAAATATCAGATGTCAGAACATTATAGTGACATCCAATGTAAAAGAGAAAACAATGCCTTATATAAACACAAGTTGAAACATCAAAATGTTAAGTTTATATTTTTTTGAACTGATACAGTTTGTATCCAAATGAGAGGATGGAAAAATGTCTTGACAAATAAAGAAAAAATGTGGATTGTGAATTTGGGGGCTCTTTTCAAACCAGGTCTTAATGAATATTTATGAACAAACAGTTTTTTGATAGGAATGGTGTGCCTTTAATAATGCTTTAATAATTAATATGTTTGGCACCATTTGTGATATTTAAATATTGTTAAATTTTGAAGGTTGTTATATTACTGAAGAAGACGCTTTGGGTATTGAAACCCGTCCAACTGCCTTGTTCGCTGCTCATTTGCTGCTTGCAATAAATGGAATTTAACATGATTCTATAATGTCGATTAGTGGTGCTGATATTGTGGGTTATTATAGTTGTTACTTAACCCTGTCTTTGCCTTCCATAATCATGCTGAATAATATATTATTATCAGTTTCTATTGTCCAAAGACACAATATTAAATATTAAAATATCTCTTCTACTATTTCAAATGTAAGATGTCAAATATTAGATCTTGTTTTTTGTGTACATCAAGATACACTTGTCAAATGTCAAATCATCTATAATAATCTAGTTGTCAGAATCTTGTGAGTCATGTATGCATTGATATAATATATAGCAGTCCTAAACTGGGAGAGATACAGTGCGAAAAATCTAATTTATTCCACCAGGTAATATGTAAGTCCTAATTCTATGTTTAATTCTTTCTTTCTTACAATCTTTTAGAATTCATGCTAATGAAAGATATCCTAAAACAATCTGTAAAATTATCAGAAAATAAAAATGCCATATTTTATAAATATTTATTTCCTTCTTTGTCAAGTAAGCTAATTCCATGCTCATGTGTTGCAGTCACTGAGCACTACAAATCATAGCGCTGTCACGTAAAAATCATAACAGAGGTCAGAACAAAGTACAAGTCATAGCGCTGTCACATAAACATCATAACAGAGGTCAGAAAAAAGTACAAGTCATAGCGCTGTCACGTAAACATGATAACAGAGGTCAGAAAAAAGTATAAAGTATGCATGTAACTTCTTGAGTTTGAATGAAAAGTTTATGGGGTACTAGATCTCATAACAAAGGATGTACTGTTAAACAGATCTTACCTCATGAGTAATCTAGAAATAATTAGGCCTAATCTTTATCCAAATCAGTTGAGTGATATGTATGTCAGTTCCCTTTGCAATACACTTAGTTCCATTGCTACTGAATCCCTACACTCATTTTCCTTTCTTTCTTTTTCTTTTCTCCAACTTCCTCCTCATGTTATTTAACTAGCAACAAATTTTCTTTATTCCCTCAAGAAGATTAGAAAATTATTATAATACATAACCAAACTCATGTCTTTTGTACTGCTTTGTAGTTGTGGAAAATAACTTTCCTAATGAGAATTCACACACACACATTGTGTGTGTGTGTGTGTGTGTGTGTGTGTGTGTGTGTGTGTGTGTGTGTGTGTGTGTGTGTGTAAAATAATTTAGTTGCAGTCATACTATACTGTTTTCCAGCAGCAATAACTGTAACACATTTAAAAATGTGCTATGAATTATCGATAGATATTGGTTACCATTCTGTGTAAGAATGAACGTCCCTATAGAGCTATCCATAATTTGTAATGTTGAAATCCCATGTTAAACTGAAGTTAACTTGTTCCTTGTGTGTTGTCAAATAAACACATTGAACTATTGTATGTAGTTGCCAGGCACACTGGCTTTTAAAATAGTATTAAACTTAGGAAGGCCTTAGTATGTCCAGGCAATGCAGATCCTGTGTCCCAGCTCAAAAGAATAATTTCCTTAGTTACAACCATTTGCTCCCCCATCATTTCTTACATAGTACTCTGTGGGGAATGTTTCCAATCTGCCAAGTTGCTACACTTCCAAAAAAACACATTCCCAGTTACCTCTCTCCTTCGCATTACACCTCTAGTAATTGCTATCTACCTGAGGAAAAATCCTCTGAGGTCTGCTTGGGGTATAAAATACCTATACAAACACTTCCAAGCAAAAACCTTAAACCTTCTAGGCTTTGTTGCATTCTTGGGAGTCATTCAGATATCTTCCAACTGTTCATTTGTAGATTGCCTTTCCAGTCTTTCTTCCAAATTTTTTCTAACCCTCACTGATTGAGTTTTATTGTTTATCATGTAATATTTTATATGCCCTACTAATTATCCATTTTTTTAACAGCAGCTTCTGTTCTAGACATGAATAAAATTGTACCAGATATGATCTTTTACCCGAGTCAGAAATTGAAGCACGTATGAAAACATTATATGAATATCATATCAGCCTTGTTACTGAATATTCTGAATGTCACTTTTGCTTTTAGTTGACAGGCAACAAATAACTTCAGAAATAATATTCATTTTTTTAACATCTGAGCCTTTTGATGCTCCTTCTCTGTATTGCAGCGCCTCATAAACCAAACAAAACATTTTTGTATTGTTTATTAACCATAATTGTGCTTCAGGGAACTGCAATTTGTATAATTTTCCAATATCATCTATAAATAATTTACATTGAAAAATCCAGTAAGTATTCAGATTGTCATTGTCTTTTAAAATCTAGAAAGCATCCTATCACTGATAACCTTAAACTTGGTCTGTCTATCTCATCTGTAATATCTGTATGCTTAAAAAAACACATTTCGCAGTATGTCAAAACCTTTTCCTATCTTTTAACTCTTGTAACTCTCCCATCCAAAATCCATATAAAATCTTAAGAACTTGTGGAATTCAATTATATTATCACCCTTCTGAAGTAATCTTATGAACAGTATTTGTAAATCAAGTACGATGTCAGATCTACATTAGTCAAAGCAGGCAAACTCAGTTAATAAATTTAACAAACTATAAACTTCAAATGCCACATCTTTGAAAAGCGGAAGAAAAGAAAACTACTTAAATCCTGTTATCCTTTATAATATAACATACAGCGACTTTACAGTACACGGAGTGCCATAATTATGCTAAAACATGTCCAAATTTCAACCTGGTTCAAGCACTGCTATAGCATGAGACTCGACCTTAACAATAATTACAGGGATGGTTAACAACTATTAAGTACCACCTGCGCACAGTTAAAAGTCACTTCTGCACTTGAAGCAGGCAGCTCTGACCAGTAAATAGCAGAAGCAGGTAGAAGTGGCTTTGTTTCACCTCCTGTTTCCACCTGCTTCTGCTAAACAACACAGGGCATTTTTAATTAAACAACTTCCCATATAGAGAGAATATATAAGGACATCAGTCAATCCTCCTGCTTTAAAGCCAGTGCAACACATCACTTTTTTGACATAATTACTTTTGACTAATTTGTAGCACATGAAGATGATAAATCTCCATGCACTACAAAGAATTATGACTGGATCACTGATCATAAATACATATTAAATTCACTCTCAAGCTTCATTCTTGAGGTGAATTTATTGGCATCCATGTCTCCAACACATAGTAAGTAAGCTACAATTGATCACCTGATTATAATACTCTAAGTATAAAACAAAAGCAAAATAATTTCCAAACTCTTACAGATCTATTACTGTGTGCTTCTATGTATCTGTGGCGGAACCATTCCAAATCAATGCAACATATATGTGTGCATAGAAATGCAAATGCTTTCCATTAAATGTCTTCTAATAAAATCTGTATGTAATTTAAGAAGTCAAATCTGTTACAGATCTGCCTTCTTAATTTATACAGAAATAATAAACTTGTCAATAAAACACTTTATGAAATCTCATAGAATATCAGTATATATTCAGTTCTGAAATATTGCCCATTACACTCTCTGAAATTCATCATGCTTATAGCTGCAAGAAAAAAAGCATAAAATTAGTCCAAAAGGTTTGCCCTGTAACTTTTTCATGCAAGTCACATATAAAAAAGCAAATGCCAGTCATGCTCTTTTCCATCAATCTTTCTCCCTTACAGACAGACAGAATACAGAAAGAAATATAATTCAGAAGAGCAGTGTTAGTATTAGTTCCCTCTTTCCCTTCTGAAAGGACCACAATGTGTTACTTGTCTGCAAGCATGAAGGTCACACTGCATCAACCAGATTTACTATTTGTTCAGCACTAACATATTCTTATCTGCATGACCTGCAAACAGCATTTTGTCAAATCGGTGTAATAACATTTTTTATTCTGTGTTTGTCACAGACATAACACGTGTTGTTTATTGATTGTCCTAAGATTTGTTTTACTGACAAATCAGATTAAAGCAAGAAACAAAACAGTCACTTTTTAATCACTGGATATAGTCTTCCCAGTCAGATGGAATTTTAGTCATGCTAAAAGCCATCACAAATATAGCGCAAGATAATCAAACTTCACAATTGGCATTAGATGACATTTTGTAGAACTTCCTATTTTATTCTATCTACCTTCCTTTTCCAAAAATTGTAAAATATATCACATAGCCTTTCCTCAAACTATTTTGTCACTGGGCTATAAAACGAATTCACTGAGATGTTCTAGTGTTCTAAAAAAATAAAAGAAAGAAAAAACAAAGAAAAATGACAAATTTAGTTTGGTCACTTGGTCACAGTTCAGCAGTTAATGTATTTTTATCTCATTTCTTCACTTAACTTTCCTGTAGCAAAGGAAAGAAACTGTAAATGCCCACAAAAGACATTTATATTGGTTGTACTTCAGTTATTGTCAGCTTATGTGAAGATCTGAAGAACACTTGGTGTATGTTTTAGAGTCCACATGCACAGTTCATTTTATTATTGCTTGTCCTTCCTAAACTAGCATGTTATGTTAATTTACTTTGTGACAGGTCTCACTTCAGGCATTTCTAATGAAAATGTTTATTGAGCAATGAATAACATACATATTTCATAAAGTTCACTTTTCTTACAGCAAGATGTAAACATATATGCTGGTAACACAGTGGATCTGTCTGTTCTGTTATTGCTGGTAAACTTTGTTTCGTATCACTGCATATTTAACCTCATTCACAGAATCCCATTAGGTAGCTTAACAGTTAATAAATGAATATAATGGCTAATATAATTTATGTCAGTACAGTGAGCCCACTCAGATGTACATTTTATCATCATCATCATCATCATCAACCCCATTTTCTACATGGGATTGAGGTGTTGCATCAACTGTCGCTATCTCTCTCTTGATTCAATGCCATTCTCCTATCTTCTTCAACAGTCATGCCTAACTCTTATAGGTCTCTCCCACAATCCAGCAATGTCTGTGCTGAACACCCTCATTTCTTCTTCCCTCTTCCTGTCTTGCCCAAATTCTCTTCATCAGATTGTCTTCTGCTTTCCTGCGCATGTCCCTAATTCACTGTAATCTGTTCTCTTTGATCCTTTCTACAATTGGAGCTACTTGGGCTTCTGCTCTGATGTCCTTATTTTTTCTACTGCCCCATGGTGTGCATCCTACAACCTGTCTGAGTCACTTCATCTCCATTACCTCTAGCTTCCTCAACTACTCTACCTTCACTGACCAGGTTTCTATACCATACAGTAGTAATGGTTGATTACTGTTTTGTACATCTTACTTTTCAGCTTCTTTGGCATTCTTCTGCCACATACTACCTATGAAACTCTATGCCAGTTGGTTGAAGACCCTCTGATTCTCAGTCAGACTTCCCTTCTCCTCAATCACCCCTCCTAGATACATGAAGCTGTAAACCTGTTCCACTATTTTCCCTTCTATATAAATTCTCAGCTGTTTCTCATTTTCCTCATCTGCTGCCATTACAGTTGTTTTATCTGTACTCATTTTCACCCCTAGTACCTTCAGTTTTGCATTCCATTCCTCTATCCTTTGCTTAAGATCTAGTTCAGAGTCTGCCTGTAATGCTACAGTACATCATCTGCATACAGCGACTTTGCTTGTTTATCCCCTCTGGCCTGTTTGTTATTGTAGTTTATCACCAGTATGAACAGTAGTGGGCTCAGAGCTGAACCTGATATATAGCCAATCCAACTGACAACTCCTCTGAGAGTCCAAACACTGTTTGTACTTGGGTCACTGGGTCCTTGTACGTAGCCTGCACTAATTTTACCACTGTTTCTGGGACTTTGAACCATCACAGGACTGCCTAAATCAGATTTTTTTGTGAACCTGTCATATACTTTCTCCAAGTCTAGGAATGCCCAACTGGACTCTTTCCTCATCTCTAGTTTCTTCTTAAATATCTGTCTGACTCCAAACATTGGACCAGTTGTACTGATCCTGATCTGAATCTGAACTGCTCATCTCTTGTCTTACTTTCCGCTGCTGTGCATATTCATTTATCAGTCACACTATCCAGAACTTTCATGCAGCATGATAAGAGTTTTATACCTCCGTACTGCCCACAGTTGTGAATGTCCCCTTTTTTCTTGTACACTGGCACTAGTATGCTTATTCTCCAGTCATCAAGAATATGCCTTTCTTACTATACCGCTATGAGAACTCTCAGGAGCCATTTCTTCCTAACACCTTGATCGTATGTACGGTGACCTCATCTGAGCCTTCTGCTTTTCCTGACTTCATTTTCCTTAGTGCTGTTCTTATTTCTGGGGTGGGCCCTCTTCTTTCATCATAGGCTGTGTCTGGGGCAGTACATCATCTGTGAGTGTTTCTTCATTCAGAAGCTGCTGGAAGTATTGCTTTCATTTGCCATTGATGTCCTGTGTACTGGTGATCAGGTTGTTGATGGCATCCTTTATGAAAGACGTCTGATCACTCTCTTCTTTATCATTTTGTTTTTGCCTTATGACCTGATGGAGTTTCTCTGCGTCATCTACCGAGACTCTCTCAAGAAGCTGGTAGAGTGCTCTGATTCCTTGTTCTTTGCTATTGCAACTTCTCACTTAGCCTGTTTGTTAGTCAACTAGTATTCCTTCTTAGCCTGGTCCATCTTTTCTATCTCCCCCTTTTCTTGCATTCTTTCTGTTTTTATGTTTTCTTGGAATTTTGCATTCCACCACCAACTTTCCTTATGTACTTTATTTCCAAAACTGCCTCACACCTGCTGTTTTGAGGTACTGACATTCTTCTTTGGTCCACCTATTTCCTCTTTTTTGAGGTGCTAGAGCCCTGTGTAATTCCTTGAACTTTTGTTCTTTTTCTCCAGTCAAATTCCATGTCTCCAGCCTAGTCTCTGTTGATGTTAGTGCTTTTTCTGACCACTGCTGTAGCTGATTATGGCAAACAGTGGTTTATGCTGTGGGCCAACTGTTTTACTGGGGATGACATTGCAATCACTGATACTACTCCAGTGCCCTTTCCTTACTAAGATGAAGTCTACATGAGTTGCACGTTGGCCACTCTTGTTTCTGATCTTGTGACTGTCTCTACTGTTGATCCATGTGTTGGCTGCCATGAAGCCATTTGCCAGACAGGGGTTTGGAATGACATCTCCTTCTTTGCTCCTGTTGCCCAACTCACATGGACCCAGGTAGTCCCGTCATGTCGTGTTCTGTCTGTCTTGATATTTGTATTCAGGGCCCCCATTATCAACACAAATCATGTTGTGTTCTGTACATTAAGTTACCTTATATATAGCTCATAATGATTTTAAGTTTAAACTCTATGGCCACTAATTTCCTTATGAATGAAAATGAAACTTCTTTCCTTGGCATAGGTCACGTGAAGTAAGTTCATCAGGTTCATTATGGCTATGGACTGCTACTGTGTGGATTTTTCAGTTACTCAGTTCTTTCCTTGGCATTCTCTGTGGTGTATACTCACATTGTTTTTTCGTGACTTTACCACCAACTTTATGTCAGCCATATCCCTTTTTCAGGAGAGCCCCTAACTGAATTAAATACTTACTGACAGACTTTGATATGTTTAGATGAAATACATGTTTATTTCCCTAAGATATTTCTTTATGATATCTTTAATAGGAGACAAAATGGCACAATCTCAAACTAAAAGCAAGAAAGCAATACATTTATAATACAAGCTAAACATGGCCTACTTTATGATCTAAATTTAAATATATATGATGACATAATTAGACCTTATAAAAAATAGCATGCAGAAGTTCTTGTTATGCACTCTTTCTACTGCCAGTCAGATGGAATTGTCTGTTATCTGCTTTTTTTCACTTTCTCTTGCCACGTTTTGTGCACACTGTCATGCTAGTTGCATTTTAACAGTTCTTTGCATATTGGAAGAAATGCAGCACATTTGTCTTGGATTTCAAGTTTTGTACTGACATATTAAAAGCAATGAACAAAACACAGTCACTTCCTGTGCAATGCATTCAACTACACATTTAAGGATGTATCATGGTGAATTAATCTATGTTCTAATTTGCAGCATATCAAAATAGACACAAAATCTGTTTAAAAGAGACAAATGCAAGTTGGATAATGACATAAAATGTTAATCTGTTCACTCATAACTAACTTAGTAATGGCAGAACCAAGCACATGTTCCTAACTCATACAATGCATTACTATTTTTCTCTGTCTCTGTTATGTGCAAGCATTGTAGTGGGCTGGGTCACTCTCCAGGATGGATGGGTTGGCCACTTAGTCCCACCCTCCCTCTTTGGTTCCTCCCTTTCTGCACTAGTCAATCACGGGCATTCTTGGGCTTAGTTAGAGTTGTATCTTTCTGTGCTGTAGAGCAGTCAACCAATTCCTCAGATGGTTATTATTTTGCAGACTATTTTGTACATTCACAGAACAGTGACTGTTTCGAGCCACGGTGGTGCAGCGGTAGCATTGTTGCCTCACAGCAAGAGGTTCTCCCATTCGATTCTCGGCTGGAGCGCCTTCTGTGTGGAGTCTGCATGTCCTCCCCACGGTTGAGTGGTGTTCAAAAGACATGTGTAGAATGGACGTGTCTTAGTTGAAGGTTGGGCGTCGAGCTGGCACCTCGGCACCCATAAAAAATCTACTGCCAATCATTAGCGGACTGGAGATCCGCTGTGGCGACCCCTAACTTGGAAAAGCCAAAAGAAAAAAAACAACAACATAACAGTGACTGTTTCCAACTACAAGAATACCTTAATCATAAACAGTGATGTTTAGAAATGGAAGCTCAATAGGTAATTTGTTTATAAATAAGGAGATTAGAATGGGATCACAAATAAACCAGTAGGCAGACTTGCTTCAAGATAGCTAATAGCCTGGCAAAGAATATGACATATAATCTGTAGGGAACATTCTTTCAAGTAGCTGCAAAAATATATTATTATACCTTCAGCAAACTCTGTGGGCTGTAAGGTATTGGAAAGTTGGTAACTGACTAAAATGCTCTTCGCATATCAAATTAAAAAAAAAAAAATCACTTAATGGACCTTCCTCCAGCTTTGTGTAGATGAAGTTTGTAACTAAATACACTGCACTTAAAGTACTATAGCCATGGTGAAAACTATGTCAACAGTTTGATGAATATTACATTGTTTTAAGTGCTTTGGTATCTGATTGTATATTGGGCAGCGCAGTGGTGCAGCGGTTAATGCTGTCGCCTCACAGCAAGAGGTTCTTCGGTTCGATTCCCGGCTGGGGTGCCTTCTGTGTGGAGTTTGCATGTTCTCCCTGCGTTCGCGTGGGTTTCCTCTGGGTACTCCGGTTTCCTCCCACATTCTAAAGACATGCTTCTGGAGCGTTTCTCCCCGGGCCTCTGCTGAAAACAGGATCTGTGGAACCTAGTCGGACTTTCCCGGTCAACAAATGTTAAATAAAATAAAAAAATAAATGTTTTCTAATATTTTTGCTAAAGAATATAGGTTACTACTGGACAAAAGACAGAGAAGACAGATGGGATAGAAAACTTAAGCAGTGGGAAACAGAAGTGGGTTTTAAACTAGAGGGCAAAATGCCAGTCATGATGCTTAGATGAAATATAATCACAATGTTTTTCGCAATGATGGGGCTGACCATTTTATGGAGTTGAGATCAAATGTGGTTCTTTGAAGAGAAATGATATGAATTCTGTACAGGAGTTACTGAATCTCTTTTGAGTCTACTGATTTTAAGTGGGTGGGAGGGAACCAAGGTTGTTAATAGGTGTGTTGGAAGTTAATGGAAGAAGGTTAATGAAATATTGGGCAGGGTTCTATATTAATAAAATGTGTTGTTTAAATTAATTTGCTTAAGAAGGGTTAAGGGAATCAGTAGTAATAGGAGAGTAAGTTAAGTTAGTTGCCAGTGAAGTCCTTTATAGTTTTCGAGAAAAGTTCTAATGACCTAGTAGGATAGTTCATTTTTACCTAATTAAGGAATCCTTGGCAGGATTAGCTGTGGTTCTCCAAGATCTTCTCAGCCTTAGAAAATATCGGCGCTTGAACGGTAGTGTAACAGTCTTACTCAACTCTTTCCAAGCTAGAGTCATCTTTTAAATTCTGTTTTTGACTCATTGGTTAACATACCTGTAGGAAGCCACGCAACGTGGCAGTTTTGATAATTTGGGAAGCAGCTTGTTTCCTGCTTGTATTTTAGCAGTTAACATTGTTCTATTTTACATTAATGTGTAAAATGTTAGCCTGTTTTTTCTAGAAAGCATTTTAAAAGAACTGCCAAGAGTTGACCTGGAAATAGAATTTTCATAGGTCTACAGATACATTTTGAACACTTTTGATAAAGATAATGGGCTTAAGATCAAGGCAAGAAAATGAATAATTATAAATAATTGGCTTATAGCAAATCATATAAAGAAAAAAAATAAAAGTAAAATCATGGTGATACATAACTTGTCTGATACATGTATGAAAGAGATAAGTGAGGTGATACAGGAACTCTTACTATAGATGATTAATTATAGCAAGTGGAAAAGTGATGAGACACATAAATTTAATCTGAGTTTGTTTGACCACTTTTAATAAAAATGATAGCAGATATACCACACCTTGGGGACTATAGATCTATTAAACATGCTGAATTGTGTTCCATGATGATTAAAAACTGCATGGCTGAAATGACTGGAGAGGAATTAAGGAAGAAATGAGAGAATGATATTCAGCAGCAGGAAAAGTGGAGAAAAGAAATTTAAGCTGGTTTGTGACAAAAGTATTTAATGACATTGATCTAGGTTGGAGGTTTAGCACGGCAAACATTATGGGGGACCATGGCATCCCATTACAAAATCTATAAGACTTATATATGGATTGTACCATACTGGATTAAGTAGGAGAGAGCCTGAAAACAGATGCTGGAAAGTGAGCCTGAGAAGCCAGAAAACACAACATATGGACTATCAAATGAGGTCTCAGAGGGATTACATGTATATAATCTTCTCAAGCTTTTCTGCAAAATATGTAAAGTATGTGAATGATATCAAAACTGCTGTTAACAAAAATGAAGCAAAAAGTTAGAGAATTCTGTTATTAATTATTTGTACAGAAATAAACCTGAGTTAAACATGAATAAAGTGATAATGGTGAGTTATGAAAGGATGAAGGGAAGGCAACTTACTTCATGGGAACAGAACAATAAATGAGGTTGAGGATTATATGGATTTAGGAATATTAGATTTCATTTGCAAATAGACAATATATAGAAAAAGTCAAGAAGGACCTTGGGAAGCAAGATATGACCCGTGACCTTGAAGGAGCAAGACACGATGATTCTGAATGTTATTGTTAAAATAAGGAGTGAGCTAGAATATGAACATTCACTTTGGGGCACAGGCAAGAACTAGAGAAAATACGAGGAATTATGGTGACTCCAGTGAATGGTATAAAAAGCAGCACATATGAGGAGACACCTTTTAAACAATCAAATGTTATTCATGTTTCACACTTACAGTCAATATTAAAATGTAGCAACATAAAAGTAACAAGGCATTGCATCAATATTTAAAGATATACAGTTGAAATAAGAACAACATTAAGGATAAATAAAAATAGGCATTTGACATTTACAATGATTGAAATTCAAACAATGGTTTTATATTTATCACAATAAATACTATTAATAGTTTTCTCACTAACTTAAAACTATAGAATTCAGAGATAAATAAAAGATTACTGTATCTTCAACCTCATTCTTATTGATATTATCAAAACATATTGTTCAAACTACCTTCCAGGGTGATTTTATTTAGATATTTTTTAAATATATATTTTTGAAACCTTAAAGGAATTAAGAACTCTAAATGAACTGCTGCCCTAGTTGTTATAAGACAGCATTTCTCTAGTAATCAAGTTTGACTCACAAGAGCAGCTAATTCTGGTTTGCTCTGAAGAAGGGTATTTTAAATTTAGTATTGCTAAGATGAGAGGTTATAAAATATCTTTGATTTCAGCAAATTAGATATTAAAGGGTCGAATACCAATTTGAATAATTCATAATCCCACATATAACATTTTAAATCACCATCATCATTACATTTATGTGCCTGACAAACATAAGATAAAGGAACCCTGAATGCATCAAATTTGGTAGGTGTAACATATGCATTATGATGTTAGACCCTCTCGTAAGATGTTTGTGTAATGGGGGGTAATCTATGATAGCTCACAATTTGTAGTCGAACTTGGTCAGCCAAAGGGCCTTGACATTAGTCTTTACCCTTGAGAAGTAAATGCCAAATAGGAGCAGTTCTAACATAGAGCCCTGAGGTACCTTACTGGTGACTGGTCTCTTTGTGGAGGTGGTATCACCAATCCGGACTTCCAGGGTAATGTCTGTGAGTCAGCTGGCAGTCCAGTGATTTATATAGAGGTTTATGCACAGCTTGGTGAGTTTGTCAACTATACCCAAGTGGGGTATTATATCAGGTCTATAGCACTTTGTCGAACTTTTAAAAGTTCAAATGTCACATGGTCGACACCATATGATCGAACTTTTAAAAGTTCGAACGTTTCAACGGAGATCTCCATACAGTGTGGAATGGGAAGATTTCCCTTTCTGCACTGTAGTGTGATCTCAGAGTTGGTATACTTAAACAGCGGGGGGTGTGGGGGGCGCATGGTGGCATGCCCCCCTGCTTAAACCATTCAGGTAGGTTTTTTCTTTGGTTTATTTTTTTTATTATATTTTCGAACTTTTAAAAGTTCGATCATATGGTGTCAACCATATGACATTCGAACTTTTAAAAGTTCGATTATGTAATATAGACACATTATATCGATTGCCTTTGCCAGGTCTAGGTAGGGGGTATGAACTGTTTTTCCCTCATCTATTACCTTAGCATCCATTAGGTTTAGTAGGCATGATCTTCCTATGACAAAGCCAAACTGCATTGGGTCCAGTGTCTGAAGGTTACCAATGTCTTTGCTGATCATTTCCATAATAATTTGTTCCATGGCTTTACATATTAGACAAGTCAGACTGATAGGTCTATAGTTTCTGGGGCTGGTTGATGGTATACCTTTGTGAAGTGGGATAACCATTGCAGTCCTCAATTTTCATGGTACAAAGCCTGTTTTGAGGCTATTTTTGAAAAGTGACTCAACTGGTCCTGATAGGTCATGTTTCTAGCTATTTAGGAGGCATCCAGGGATATTGTTGGAGCCCATTGAGGCTGTGTTTTTGGCCTTAGTGAGCACCGTTAGGACTTGCTTCATAATAGTTGGGGGGAATGCTAGTAGGTACTTCATGGATTGAGGCAAGTTGAAGTGAGGGGGTGAAGTTTGAGCTGAATTTGTCAGCCAGCAAATTAGCTATGTCACTTTGCTCAGTGAAGATCACACCATTGACTACCTGTTTGGCACACTGATGTGTTCTACCGTTGAGGTTTCGAACATAGCTGTAGAAGTCCTTATGCTTGTCTTTAGCTTGAGAGGCTATCGTGACTTCATAATTGGCCTTGTTGGACTTAATTATTCCTTCTGATTTCCTGTTTAATTTAATTAGAGAGTACCTATCATAATGGGAGTTGACCTTCCTAATTTTATCCATGACTTTTTCCTTTAGTTGTATACCCTGTTAAGATTAGGATTCCACCAGTTTGTTTTGTTTTGGCTTGCTTCTAGTAGATACAGCGGCCTTTATACAGCCATTTAGATGGATATACATGGTTGCTGTAAACAATTCTGCATAGCTTGTTGTGAACTCTGGGCTGGGAGGGGCATTGCATTTTGATGTACTATCACTTAATGGGGTGTAGTTTCTTGTATATCCTAACTGTTACAGGGTTTGCTGAGGTTACAGAGTTGATTTTTATTTTGAATAATACTTTGTGGTCTAACCTCACCAGTAATGATGCACCACAGAGGGGGGGTGCAGCAGATGGGGTGTGCAGTGCTCTCCCATATAGGTGCCTACCAGGTCCAGTATGTTTGAAACTCTGGTGGGTGTGCGCACTATCTGACAAAGGGTATTTGTGTTAATAAAGTCCAAGAATCATTGTGCCTGCAAGTATGAGGCAATGCATGTTTCAGTCTATAGAGGGGTTCATAGATAATTACTAGGCTAATGACCCATGGGGCTTTTTTAAGCCTAGCCATGTTTCTCAGAGGTAAGAATCAAACCCTGTACCCTGTGTCTGTAAGGTAAACACCTTAACCATTATGCCAAACTCATTATGCCAAATGTCTCTTATAAATAAGTAGTATATGGAAAAAGGGCTAACATTAGATGTGAAAAAGAGCAGTATTGTTACATTTGGTAAAATTTGGTAAACATTTCTCTCCCTCAATATGCAGTATAGTCAATATTTCACTCCAACATTATAATGTAGTGTGGGATCCTGGAATTTGGGTAGATAATTCCCTTTCCTTTGACCACCATGTAGGAGCAGTAATTAGAAAATCCTTCTTTTTAGCAAAACTAATATCTAAAGGCATGTCATCAATGTCAAAAGTTTTCATACCTCTTTATGCAGCCCTGATTAGTTCAGCCACTGAGTACAATGCTGCCTTTGGGATGCACCTTTCAACATATATTAAGAAACTGGAAAGATCCTAGAGGTTCCTAACTAAGAAGACTGTTGGCCTAAAGTCTTTAAGGTGCCAGGAAAGGCTTGAATTGCTATCCCTTTACTTCTTATGGGCTTTTATAGAGTGATGCATTAGGAACCCCGGCCTCATTGATCACCTGTATGTTTTCGTTAAAATATCTCTACTAATACCAGCACATGGGATTTAAATCTCCACCAGCACATAAATAAACTGCACTGGAGAGTTAACCTTATTACCCAAAACCTACCTACCCCTGGATAAACTTCTCCTGCAAATTAAACAAAGTAGCACCCTTTTTTATAAAATTTTTGAACTTTTAAAAGTTCGATAATATGGCACCCTAGTATCCTTTAAATTAAACTAGAATGATTGGATGGGTATCCATGAATGTACGCCGTCTGACCTACATTGCCCTTTTTGAGAAGGCATACAGTATGAAGGTGGGTATTAGCAAGGTATAACTGTTTTTTCTACTCAGTTGCTTTGTGTTTCTTATGATATTTTGGTCCTAAAATAATGTAGCTTGAGAATGAACATAAGGTACATGATTATAGGGCTAACATAATGGACAGTATTGCTTTCCTGTGTGTAAGCATGTATGGTGTTTTTGTACTGTTGCAGTATTTCAGTTTCCTTGCACATAATAGACTGTAGCATCTTATCTGAAGTAAACTACATGAACTTTTTGTTTCTGTACTCTGAGATACACTTAATGGTTGCAACCACAGATGTTTAGGTATTTGCAGGTAGGAGTAATTAATAGAAAGGCTTAACGAACATGAGTAAGCTGCTGTGCTTGTCCAAGCAATTCGAGAAGCAGACCATTCTTTTTAGGATGTATTCTAGTGGAATAAGGCCAGGAGCTTTCTTTAAAATTATACTTAACTCACAAAATATCTCATATATAATAACATTTTAATCCAGGCTCAGATTTGCCGCTGCAGATATGCAGTCATTTTAGCACAGCATTCCTGCTCTATTTCCATATTTCCTGTACAACATACTAATTAAAAGCACGGTGCACACTACATACGCATCACTGGCCTTTATTGACCCTTCTTTACAACCCTTTTTACATTTTCACTCAAATATCATTTTTTGGATGGTGTCAACTACACATTCAAACACTTTATTGCAGTTTTTAGACTGCCCGTGGCATTGTGCAAATGTTCGGTTTTGTTTGCTAAAACATTTTAATTTTTATTTGGTTCATGTTCCCTTTCATATTTTCCTAATTCTACTCTGAGTGCTGTTGATTAGAAAGTGAAACACGTACTGTTTTTTCATAATCGTATTTATGCATCACAAATAAGCTCTTGTATATTAACTTAAGCTACCACTAACAGTCATCACATCTGCCATGTCAACACAAAACAGTTTTGTTTCTGCATCACTGAAGATGTTGGGTGGGAATCTTGAACATAATTATTTCCATGGACTGATTTTTATATATTTTTATCCAAAGACATATTTCTGTCACTGAAATGTGTCGTTGTGTTAGCAAGACAATGTGGTTAAGATTTTTTCCCCTAAATTTGCTTCATATTGTTTTTATTAAGGAAGTATATTTCTAAAAGTCAGGGTATCTGTGCTGCGTGAAGGTAGGTAGCATTCTGGACAACATCACAGAGACACATCAGATTAACACTATTCTCTGAAGCCAGTATTGAGATTACTTGCAGAGCCCTTAGGAATAATGTCTTGTTACACTAAGGGGAAGCTACCCACTTACATTAAATGTCTGTGTATTGAGTGATTGTTCCCATTCTTAGAACCTGAGAGAGGCCCTAATATCACCTGTCTCCCATTCCCACTCTCTGACATATGCATTGATTTTATACCTGCCTGCAGTATGCAGTTTCTCTTACAGCCTGCGTGCTGTTACTAAAATCTATGTAGCCTTTTGATCGAGTATACACTGAGATCAAAACTGAAGCTAAGATACAATTACAGTAAATGAACGTAACCAACTCTAGATATGAAATTAGCTATCTGTGTGGCACATATACACAAGTAAACTCCACATTACCTAATTTTTGCCTTCTCACACTTCAAAAGCACCAATACAAGTAACCTCTTGTTAGAAAAACGTGTATCAAATAAAGTCATCAGGCAGATCAATATTATGATCCTAAAAGCAATTCTGCATCTTCGGATAAACTCTCACCCATATCAGATAACAAAAATTACTGCTTTACAAAATATATCTGTGTATTTCATGCAGCCAACAACAAAGATGTCTATATCAGACACTAACACAGTGCAATGCTATTCAATGAAACCTCACACCAGTCTAAACAAATACCATGTAAGTATGGAATTCCTAAGCCATTAATGGTCATACTGCCTTTCTGTGATATTGCTGTTTGGTATCATCAACTTCTTATGGCATCATAACATAATTTAGAATCAACTTCCTTCCCAGAGTTACTTTCTGCTTAATGATGGGCAACATGAATGAGCAGGATGAGAGAAATAAAATGCTACTGAGACTGCCTGTTTAGGATACACTACACGGAGAATATGCACCATTTGTTTTGTGTATTTTCATATATTAGACCACACTTTCATAACTGAATGAGCTGCATGTTATTAAAGGTTATTATGTGAAATGTTATATCACAGACTGAGAATTGCACCGTCACTGTCCATGCTGAATTACTTATACTGAGGCTGTTACTAGCTATTTGATAGCTATTATGAGAATTTGCAATATTTTCATATTTACATTAATGTTATAAAAACATATGATTACAAACAATTGCATGGTATTAGCTGAAATCTTACAAAATGCTAGAGAAAACTGTCAATGATAATTTCTTTGTAACTTGTACAACGTAATTGATAAGGAGGCTTATAGTACTAATTATGAAATTTGGTATAATTTTCAGACACATCCAAAAAGGGGTTCTAGGTCATGATTGTAAATGCCAATAATGCAAAATCCACTCAGATTAAAATGAAAAAAAAAAAACAAATTTGATGTGGCGTTTTATTTCAGTGTTCACACAGAACACAGATCTGCTCATCCCCATGTCAGGGCTTTGCTGTTGTATCTTGTGCAAAAGGGATCACATTTATGAGCTATTAGCAAGCTGTTTCCAGTTCAGGATTTAATTCCCTCTGCCTCCAGCTTCTTATTTTATGACTCCATTCAAGTCACCTAATCAAACAGTGCTCCCATGTTGGCCCAGGAAAGGACACTTTTTAACTGTTGATATTTCAGTGTTTCATACTGTGGGTTTTCACAATTAAGAATGATTTTTTAAGAACGGCTTTTTATAAGCATTTGACTTAGGGTATAGATTCTAAAGCAGCTTTTCAAGATGTGCCTTTAAACAGTTAAATATTTAATTCTTGATTAATTTGGTTTATGTATTTAAAGGAGGTGATTTCATTGCGTAAATTAGTTCTGAAGAAGTCCCAGAGTGTTATACATGGGATGAAAGAGCTTAACGAATAAAAAAGAAAAATAAACAGACTAACCAAAATGTGGGTAAACAAACATTTAAGAAGCAATTGCAGAGAGGTTCTAAAAAGAATATAGGCACACGCCAAAACCAACAGGACAGTCCAACAAGTCAGTATGACTATTTAAGGGACCTTCTTTCCCCCTCACACCCTGGCAGTCCCTTTTCCCTTTTAGAAAGTCAGAAGCTCCACTTAGCTTTTTGGCAAAAGGTAGTTACAGACACATGGATTTTGAAGCTTATTCATCTTGGTTACATATTGGCACTGAGTGCTCTCAGTGGGAGTGGGTGTGCATCAGTATTCGGCTCTGAGTCCACTGCTGTTCATACTGGAGAATAAGGATACTCTTGCCACTGTACAAGAACAAAGGGGGCATCCACATATGGGCAGTACAGCGGTATCAAACTCCTGTCACACTGCATGAAAGATCTAGAGAAGGTAACTGATAAATGATTACACAGAGCAGTAAAATGCGAGATGCAAGATCAGCAGTTCACATTAAGATCAAGATGCAGCACAACTAACCCGATGTTTGCAATACGACAGAAACCGAGAAGAAGGTAGAAATGAGGAAAGAGTCCAACTGGGCATTCCCAGACTCAGAGAAAGCATATGACAAGGTCCAAGAAAGTTGATTTGGGCAGTCTTGTGGTGGTTCAAAGTCACAGAGACATTGGTAGAATTATTTCAGGTTATGTACAAGGACCCAATAAATCAAGTACACACAGTGTTTAGTCTCACAGAGAGATTCCAGGTGGGAATGGGTATGTATCGGGGTTCAGCTCTGAGCCCACTGCTGCATGTATTGGCAATGCATTACATTAGCAAACAGGTCAGAGGGGACAGACCAACAAAGTTGCTTATACAGATGATGTGGCACCACAGGCAGACTCAGAGCAAAATCTTCAGCAAAGGATAGTAGAATGGAATGCAAAACTGAAGGCACATGGGATGAAACTGAAAAACTGAGCTACAGAGGAAAATATTGGATAAGGTAAACAGCTTCAAGTATCTGGAAGGGGTGGTTGAGGAGAAGGGAAGTCTGAATGAGGAGGTCAGGCTAGAATCAGAGGGGCTGCAGACAACTGACATAGATTGTCAGGTGTAGTATATGATGGAGGAATGCCAAAAAATCTGAAAAGTAAAGTGTACAGAACAGTGGTATGACCAGTACTACTATATGGTACAAAAAATGGGAAGTAAAGGATGAGCAGTTGAGGAAGCTACAGGCAATGGAGATGAAGTACCTGAGATGGGTGGTATGATGCACACTGCAGGACAGATGAAGAAATGTGGACATAAGAGCAGAAGTCAAAGTAGCTCCAATTGCAGAAAAGGTCAAAGAGAATAGATTATAATGGTTTGGGAACATGCAGAAAAGCAAGAGGAAATCTGGTGAAGAAGATTTGGAACAAACAATAAGAAGGCAAAAAGAAATGAGGGCATCCAGCAAAGAGGTGGCTAGATTGTGTGGGAGAAGATCTGTGATATTCAGGCATGAGTGTCAAAGATGGCAGGAGAGCAGCATTGAATAATGAGGGATGGCAACAGTTGGCACAACACCATGAGCCACGTAGAAAATGGGAAAAAGGGGGTTAGTGATGATGATGATGATGATGACATAAGGCAGTGGCAGGAAATACCTCCTTTCTAGGGGGTAATTCTTCACCCACCAGACAGACTCCTGTTTCCACCATCCTTCAACATATGCTGTCTGAGAGAGCAATAGGACCAGTTCCTCCTTCACAGGCTGGGACAGATTTTTATTCAAGGATGTTTTCAGTGCCAAAGAAAGAAAATGTTTGGAAATCAGATCTGGATCTTTTTAGCCTAAGCTTGTTTGTGATAGTTCCCAAGTTCAAAATGCTGTCACAACTGACTCTGGCAGTTGGCTTAGAGGATTAAGGCACTGCTAACAAGCTGTTTCCTGTGGTCCTGTGGTGCAAGGTTTGACTCTCTCAGCCTCCATTGCCTAATTGTATGATTCTGAGCAAGTTGCTTATCTAGACACGGCTCCTGGGCTACGTCTGAAAAAGGTCCATGGAGATCCCTGGAAAACAAATAAATAAATACCGCTTCTTCCTCAATTAAAGTTTTTGGTAACAATAGATTTAAAATATACTTATCATTACATCCTTATTCATCCAGACTTCAAGCCTTTCCTAAGGTTTTGTGTGTCTGGATCATGTTATCAGTTCTCTGACTTATCCTTTGGATTATGTACTATACCAAGAGTGTTAAAAAAGTGTTTAGCTCCAGTTATACATCATTGCAGGCTAGTATCCACATTTTTCCATTTTATATGACTTGCCTATCTTTGCAAAGTCTTTTTCAAAGTGTCTGGAATCTGACACGAGAGTGATAGATTTATATAGATCTCTTACAGAACTCGGGATTTCAAAAAAATATTCAAAAGATTTTTTTGACTGCTTCACACAGGATTGTGATCCTGGGGTGTCTGTTAAACATCTCAGTTCAAACAGCTTTTTTTTTCTCATAGGAAAAAATAGATCTATAACTAGGTCTATATCTCAGATTTTCCACTCATGCTTCAGCCACTATGAATGACTACCTCAGGATTTTGGGTGTCATGACATTTGTGTTTTTCATATGACCCCTGACAAGACTCCACATGAGAAGATACAATTGAAGTCTCTATGGTCCCAACACCAATATCCTTTGTTTTTTTTTTAATTCCAGTGGTGGTGTTAATCAGAAGACAAACCACTTGGTGGAGACAGCAAATTTTCCTAAATCCAGGTCTCTCCTTCTCCCTCCCTGCACCAAAGAAATAAGTCACCACATAGGCTTCGGACTTTACTTGGGGAGCAGTTTCAGGAGGGATAAAAGCTCAAAGTGTGTGGGACAACAAGGACAGATGTAAACACATAAATATAAAAGAGATGCTTGCCCTGATCAATGTTCTCAACTCTCTGAATCATATTTGGCCTACTGGACCTCTTCAAGTTGTTAAAGACAATACCATCGTCATGTGGTATATCAACAAACAAGGGGGAACCAGGTCTTCCCCCTTCACAGACTAGCCATGCTAGCTTGGGATATAGCTTTACAACACAGTCTCACTATACAGACAACCTGCATCCTGTCAGAAGAAAATTGTGTGGCAGACAAGGTGAGCAGGACCAAAATCAGGCCCTCATGAATGGAAACTAGATCATGCATTCATTAGGAATCACCCCCAAACATACTAACCATTACAGAAACCTGGTTAAAACCCTATATTCAGAATGAACAAATTCTCCCTCCAGGTTATAACATATAAAGGCATGATAGAACAAGTAGAAAGGGAGGAGTAGCCATATTATTTAAAAATGCACTCAACATAAAACCCCTCAAAAACTATATTCCTTCATTTCAAAATGCCAAAACCTTACTCTCAACACTGTTCATAAATACCAAAATAAATACCATCATCTGCTGCTACATCTCACCAGGCAATAACTCTCACACCATAGAAGAGATCCTTCAATGGATCTCTGATAAGCTACCACAGGAAACAATTCTGTTAGGTGATCTAAATACAGACTGGTTAGCCTGCAACAATAATACCCCAACAAACCATATAAATCTCTATGGTTTCACGCAGCTCATCCAGGAACCAACTAGAACAGATAAAAAAATCAAATAAACAATCAGTTCTAGACTGGACTCTAGTTAACTGCCCTAAAGAAAAATATCTCACAGGATGTCTTCCAGACAGCCTAAGTGACCACCTCCCCACCTTCTTGCAAGGAACACGCACAAATCCCTCAAACCCCATAATCTATAGAGAAGTTAGAGATGAAAGCAATCTGAACACAGAGAAACTCAACCATATCCTAAAACACTGTAAATGGGACCCCCTACTAATGTTAAACGTAGACCAAGCAGTGGAATACTTTAACACTTGTATCAATGTCCTCAATTCATTAGCACCCATCAGAAGAATCAAAGTAAAAACTAGCTAAGCTCCATGGTTAAGCAAAAACACAAGAGCCCTTCTAAAAGCCAGGGATAAGTCATGGAAAGCATGGAAGAGAGATATGTCCGACTCATCCAAGCAAAACTATCAAAAACTAAGAAACCAAGCAAAAAAACCCTACTCGATAAACAAAACTACTTCCTTAATGTCCAAAATAAACACAAGAAAAACCCACAAAAGTTCTGGCACGCCATCAATTCACTACTTAAACCAGGTAAAACAGCCACGCCAACCCCAACCACCAGCAACACTGATACAGATATTGCCTCCCAATTTAACCACCCCTTCACTAAATCCATCTTAACCCTGTCTACACAGCTCTCCAACAACAACCAGCCCCACACCCCAAAACAACCCCCTAACAATACCCCATTCTTTACCCTCTCACCTGTTCCTACCTCCACAATCAAAAAACTGCTACAAAAACCTAAACCTACCACCCTTGCTGCAGTCAATCTACTAACAAACTTCCTAAAAATAGCAGCTGATGCACTATCCTACCCTGTTTCCATTCTCATTAATCGCTCCATTCAGGAATCCTACACCCCAAAGTTATGGAAAGTAACATACATTCTCCCCCTTCATAAAGGTGGAAACTCTTATAACTTTTCTAACTATCGCCCCATAGCCATCTTACTCCCCTTATACAAAATACTGGAAAGATGTATACACTCTCAAGTGATGCAGTTCCTAAACTCTAACAATCTCCTCTCCCCCACACAACATGGCTTCCGACAACACCACAGCACCACTACTGCTCTCCTCTCCTTCACCAACACAATTAACCAATGCAGAAATAACAACTATGTCTCAGCAATATTCTTAAATCTTTCTAAGGCATTTGACATGGTATCCCACCCCTTACTTCTTGACTCACTAACCTCCCTAGCCTTTGCACCACCTACCATAGCATGGTTTAAAAGCTATTTAACAGACAGACAACAGTCTGTACAATGACAAAGCAAACTATCGCCCCTACTCCCAAACACTGTAAGAGTCCCACAAGGTTCAATATTGGGACCATTACTATTTACCATATTTACTAACAACCTTCATAGTTCCTCCCAACATGTCTCCTTAATACAATATGCAGATGACTGTACTCTCATCTGCTCATCACCATCTCTCACTACCCTGCAAAAACTTACCCAGGAATCCTTTACCTCAGTAGAAAGCTGGATCACCCAGATCCAACTCTTACTCAATCCCAATAAGACCAAACTACTCATATTTGCTTCTAACAAAACTAAAACCACCCAATCCCCATTTACAATCACGTCCAAAAATGGCACTAACATCTCCCCCACCGACAACACCAAACTGCTAGGAGTTACAATTGACAACAAACTGCTATTTGTCACCCATATATCACAAACAATTAAAAAAGTACATAAAAAATGGGTACCCTACACAGACATAAAAAATTCCTATCTGATCATATCACCCTCACCCAAACTCATCTACTCTCTACACTCCTGTATGCCGCACCTATCCTTACCCACCCTAGAAAGCAAAACCTTGAACTGGAAACATGCTACAATAAAATTGCCAGATTTGCCAACAACTGTTCCTTCAAAACCCATTATTGTCAGGTACTATGAGAACTTAAATGGTTAGAACTCCCCCAACTAATTAACTATCAACAACTGATAATTGCCTACAATATTGTAAAACATCCTGACAAAACTCCATCTCTAAACAAACTCCTAACCAGGTACACAGCAAACTGCTCACTCCACTCCTCAGACAAAACTGTCCTCTGTATCAAAAAAGCTAATAACTCTGCAGGAAAAGCTCTTTTCTCCCACAACATTGCCAGTAACTGGAACAACCTTCCTACCTCCCTGACCTCAGCTTCTTCACCTCTACTGTTCAAAAACCATCTCAAGACACACCTATTAAATTCCTGGTTGTGCCCATGCATCACTTAAGAACATGTTGAAAACAGCTTATTACTGTGTAGATACAATCTCCTGTGTTGCCATGCACTCAGGAACTCACTCTACATCATTACAATAGGCAGTTCCTGTTGTTTCTGAAATTAGTTTCAGGAACTCCCACTGCTAGTAATTCCCTACTCTTTGAGTCAAATTTTCCAACTCTTGTCTTCATACCAGTAAAGGTACAAATGACCAGCTACCTGCTATTTTTTTCAGTTTTCTTTATAATATTGTACAAAGCATGCATCATCCTTATTTTTAAATGGGACACGTCCAGTCGGATTATCCCGGCTATCAAATGTAAAATAAATAAATAAAATAAAATAAATGGGGGTCTTCCAAGATTTGTTCCACCTGTGGGGAATTCCTTAAGTAGATCTATTTGCCTCCTTTCTTAGTCAGCTGGCAAGATTCTGCTTCAGGACTCCATGCAAGAAGAACTGGAAGACAGGTGTCTTTTCTTTTCCTTGGACAGAAAAGTTCCTGTATGCTTTTCCACCCTTTCCACTGATATCCAGGGTAATTCTGAAGATTCAGAAAGAGTCCCACTAAGATTATTGTGGCAACTCCCTTCTGGTTCAGGTAACATTGGTTCTCCCTTTTGTGGGAAATGTCCAGGGACAATTATCACACGTTTCCTCACAGAATGGATCTACTGACACAAGACCAAATGTTTGATACACCCCAACCCCAAACAACTTCAACTGATTGCCTGGATGATATAGTCTTAATTCCTTTAGGCACCTGTTTACTGGGGATATGCAGCAGGTACTAAAGGAGGCAAAAAGCCTGCTACTAGAAAATCATATATTAGCAAACGGAAAATATTTTCTAGTTGATGCCAACTACACAACGGGCACCTTTTCTGGGCTTGTGTTTCTCTGGTTTTACAATATATGTGAGTTACTATCTTATGGTCTTTCTTACTCCTCCATCAAGGTTCATTTGTTGGCCATTTCAACATGACTGTCCATGGATCCTCCTCTTTCAAAGCTTTCTCACGTCAAAATGTTTTTGAAACGAGTTTTGCATAAGAGGCCTTCAACAAAACTGATGGCCCCTCCTTGGGATCTTAATTTTCTGTTAGAGAAGCAAATACTTGCTCCATTTCAACCAGCTAATCCAGATGACTTGAGGTTCTTAACATGGAAAAGTGTTTTATTGATTACTTTGACCTCTGCAAGAAGAGTATCTGCATTGCAAACTTTTATGGTGAGTCAACCCTATTTCATTTTCCTCAGATAAAGTGTTTCTTTAATTACTAAGTCTTCTTTTATGCTAAAATGGTATCCAAGTTTACTTTAAGCCAAAGTATCCAACTCCCTGTTTTCCTTTCTGAACCTAAAATGAAGGAGAAAGGATACTTCATACCTGGATGTCCATAGACACCTCAAGACCTGTCATGACATAACTAAATTTTTCAGATCTTCTGATCAGTATTTCATTTCTTGTGAATCAAGAAGAAGAGACAACCTGTGTCAAAACAGACTGTTTCCAAATGGTGTTCTCAGGCTATTACTTTCTGTTATTCTCACCACAATAAAACTATTCCAGGCAGGGTCAAAACCCACTGTACCAAGCCCTTGGATAATTCTATAGCTTTTTGGAAAGGGTTGGATTCTAGAAGCATTCTAGAAGCAGCAACTTGGTCCTCCAGACATACATTTACAAGGCACTACAGGCTCTCTGGGTCTAGATCAGGCTTTGCTGGGATCATTCTCCAGGAACTCCTGGACCCTTCCTTTTTGACCTCCCAAATTTATTAAGCTAGGGTAATCTACCGATATAGATATACGCTATGGCTTATATACTGTATTATGGCTACTGCAGCAGTGACCAGTATGATAAACGTAGTACAGTTGTGTTAATTAAGTGTACACTAACCAAAGATGTTCAAATGATCACTGCTGCAGTAGCTACTCCCTCCACCACCCCCTCTTGTTGTTTGCTGTGTTTTTTACGCCAGGGAGTAGACATTAATTTTTGTTGTTCCTAGCAATGTTCCTTCAGGGCTCAGCCCTCCTCTTTCTGTTGGCATAAAAACTCTGAAGGGCTTGGCATCCAAATCTGTCTTTTTAGTCAGATCAGCTCAAGCTGGCTATCATTTTGAGCGTGTGGAAAGTGCTCTGAAGCTTTGGAAGCTGACCGGCTGTTATATCCTTTGCAGAATATAACCCATATAGCTAAGGCTACTATAGCAGTAATCATTCAAGCATCCACTGTTATGGTAAGTTTACTTACACAGCTGTACTTTCTCTATATCTGCAAAGGGGCTTTTCCACAAGCAAATACCAGACATGGTCCATACTCATTTGGACAATCCAAATAGCAGAATGTAAATAATAAACAGTACTTAGTGCAGAAAGGCTTTGTACAGTAACAGTTTAAAATGTCTGACTGAATTTTGAAGACTGTTAAGTTCTAGTCCCACATTATGTGCATGAATTCATTTTTTTTCAGTACAGACACTTCAGGGCAGTTACTTGGATTTTTCTCTTCTGACGTACATTGAAAAAGTGCTCTTTGTAGCCCAGTTGGACTACATGTTCAAGAAATGCAAATAAATTAATAAATGTCTGAGGGACTGCTAATTTAAACAACTATTTAATTTGAAGAGTCTACAAGCACTGTTAAGGCTACCGCAAATAATCTTTTCATGGAAGATTGTTTGTTTTGTATTTTCAAGCACTGAAATATTTATCTGTATCAGCAAAGATAATTTTAGATTCCGCTGTGCCCAGCACAGGGTTGGGACATTCATAATGTTTAGACAAGTACAGTTTATCATCATTTAACACGACTTATCTTTGCTTGTAATTTTAAATTAGATTTATTACTCTTAGGATGATAGAGATTAAACTTTTCTAATCATGTGCATATCTGGTAACCACTAGCATTATGGAGAATCAGAAAAACACACACTGATACCATTAGGAAAAGATTCAGGAAAGTAGGGCACAGAGACATTATCCTTAGCTGGCTGATACAAGTGTGAATAGTATTCATTTGCCCACAAGTAAATTTACTGAGTTGGAACTCTTTATTTTATTTTTTAGTACTTGTAATCCAATGGGAAAATAACTTAGATTTAATAATAAGTTTGTGGACTTAGAACTAGATATTAAATATACATTCTGGGGCATATCACATATCAAGAGGACAGATAGTAGGCTCACCTCCCTTGTTAACAGTAAAAGCAGGCTATGCATGTTATGCAACATTTGATTCACTGTTGGTACATGATCTAGCACACCTTGCTATTGCAGGTGTATTCTGATTTTATGAGACCAGTAATAAACCAGGAAAAATATACTGAAAAAACATCTATGGTGTCTACTGAAAATCAATAATCCAGGATGAAAAATTCAGTATGAACAAAATAATGTTGGAGGCTAAGAGTTGTATTTAATGTCATTTCTGATTAGATTCACAAGGGAATTAGAAATACCACTTGAATCAAAGTTTTCAAATAATCCCTGTGAATCAGAAAGGCTTATCAGAAAGCAGAAGTCTTAGCCCCGAATGTTTCCACATAGTGGCAAGCATTTTTGTTTCAGAAACTGCTCTCTTGCTACAGTTTGCCCCCTTGGTGGTGGCTTTGCATACAGAGTGGTCTAGCTTGGGAGGCTGCATGATAATGCAACAGTCTGGGGTAGGGCTAATGTTAATTAGATGTGCTCTTCCTGCGGAATGGCATGTTTCCTAACTATCTTGGCACAGTGATTGAGTTACTTTTTCCCCTAGGAGGAGAATGTGAATGTAATCTTTTGACAGTGTTCAGCCATTCACTCTTATGGGAGTAGGTGAGGCTCACACTACAGTTGTGTGTGTGTGTGTGTGTGTGTGTGTGTGTGTGGACACTGTATGCATGTCTCTGGGGAATGAATGTGCTGAATAGATAAGTGATTGTGTGTAAGTTTGCATATGTATGTATGTATATGTCTGGGTAGTCACTTTACGGGAGGTGAGTATGGGATGCTGGCTCTTTGTGTGTATGTGTGTGTGTGTGTGTGTGTGTGTGTGTGTGTGAGCATGTATTACAGTGTGTATGTGTGTATGCAGGTGTGGAGTGTGAGCAGGTGTCTGGGTTTTTTTGTGGATGCTTGGATATGTATGAATGTGTGTTTTGTATGTGTGTTTGTATGTGAGTGTGTGTGCATGCATTTGTGCATGTATGTATGTGTCTGCACATTTAGGGGAGTACCTATGCTGCAGTGATGCATGGGCTGATAGGGGGAATACTAGCATGGTCGGGTCTGATACCACAATGTTTGAGTCTAAGAAGTGGCAATTGGCCATTAATCAATTATTTATCTGTGTGGCTTTACTACATCCTTGAAATGGAGATTCTCTCCATCATGCTAATTGAGTAACCAAAATTAACTAGTTAGCACATGTGGAGAGAACCTTTTGAATCCTACCTAGTATCTTTATGATATAATCTAAGCCAAATACAGTACTAATAAAACAAATAGAAAAAAATCACTCTCTCCCCAAATTATCTTACTTAATACCTGCTTTGGTATGAAGTCAAGGACTGATGCTACAGCTGGGTACCCTAAAAGATTCTGTCAATATTCTATGACTGTAGAAGATGTGAATCATTAATTACAGTGACGAAAAAAAAAAAAACGCTAATATCAGAGCTATATAAACATATACTGTATTTTTTTTAACAAATAAAGCAGTCCATTACTTTTATTCATTAGGACTGTTATATTTAATGAACAGTATGGACTGAATTCCAAGATACTGGGAAAATACTGTGGAGAAGAAATGTTGAAGATGAATCATTACCTCAGGGTATGACCTTCAAGAATACTCTAAACACAACCAACAGTAAGAAACACTTCAGTGAAGCTAGTCCAAATTGTACTGTGGACACTTAAATGAACTGGAATAATTGGAAATCCATCAATCAGAATGTCAATGCTGAAAACAGTACAACCATAAAACCAAAGCAGCCATAACAAACTGCACCTACATCAAACAGGACAACCATGCCACAAAATAAAATAACAGATGTGAACATCTAAAGTCTGGGAGAGATGTGCACAACCATTCACAATAATGCTGCAAACTCCAGTAAATTAAAAAAAAACACTAAACCATATAGATAAGTAATGAAGATAAAAACACAAGTGACACTCGTTATAAGCAGTGAAGGAGACAGGAACTTGGAAAACAGGCACTAAAATTAACTAATCTGCAAGGACCCCGTGTCAGATGAGCAGAACAGCAAAATCTACACATAACATTCATTCAACAACAGTAGTTATAGTAGTCACAAAATCTAACTGCAAGACATACAAACACTGCATTGCAGAAAATGGGAACTGTAGATGAAGACAATGCTTCCATACCATGGACAAAACATGCACTATTGAAAAAATAGCATACATCACTAACTACATTTGAATTAGCACAGCAAAATACCCATGCCTGCTATCCACATAACTGGATTGCACCAGTGGAAACACACCTCATAAAATGGCGTGTCAGTATAATACATATGAATAACCAGCCAGATCTAGACAGCATAATGACATGCAGAGCCGGATCCAGCAGTAGGCAACATAGGCAGTTGCCTAGAGCCCCGTGGCAGGGGGCACTCTGGCCAGGAGACTTAAATATTAATCAAAAAAAAATCAAGCCAAGTTTGAACTATTGGCCTGCAGTGCTCTTTAACAGAACCAGGCAACCTCGGGATCAGTGTTATTTTCAAAATATACAGAAACTCCTCCTTTTAATCTACTTTTCCCTGGATCCCCACCAAGCCAAGTTCTAACTACTGGCCAGCAGTGCTCTTTAACAGAACCGGGCAACCTCAGGATCAGTGTTATTTTCAAAATATACAGAAAGTATGTTTTATCCTCTGGGCAAAATGAATTGCTAGCCCTTGTTTAATTTCTATTTTTTTAATTAAAGCACTCCATCATTGATGTTAGCTTGCCCCCCCCCCCAATCCTGTACTTCCAAACAGCAGTCTGCCTTTGCATGCTGTTTTAAATATTTGAAAGTCCTGCTGTTTTTAAACCCTTTCTTCTATAAATTGTGGTCTTTCTAAATCCCACATACTCCTGGTACAGGTGTTCTTAATTTTATTTCAAAAGAAAGGTATGCAAAACAAGTAAGTCCAAAGTACATTAGCTGCTCTGCCCATTCTGTACTTCCAATTGCAGTCTCTCTTTATATGCTGTTTAACTATTTGTAAGCCCTGTTGTTTTTCTGCTTCTACTAAACCCTTTCTCTTATAAATTCTTGTCTTCCTAATTTCCACATAACTACTTGTAAAATTGTTTTATTTATTTCAATAAGAAAGGTATACAAAACAAGCAAGTCAGAGTACCTACTGCCTTTTCTTATTGTATCTGTAGACTTGCACATCTGTGAAATCAAGGCCAGCCCTTCTCATCATACTATTGGCTATCCACCACTTTTCTGGTCTATTCTGATCCTCCCCCTCCCCCACAAGAACAATTACAGCCTAATCAGGGCCAGTCCTTTTCATCATACTATTGGCTACCCACCACTTTTTCTGGTCTATTCTGTCCGCCCCCTCCCCCATAAGACCTATTACAGACTAACCTAGCTTTCTTAAGCTACAAGAACCAGCGTCCTGGCACTGCTGTAACATTAAGTTCAGTACCCAACACTGTCCTAGTCCCTCCTTTATTTGAAAGCTTACCTCTGCTCCTTGCTGATCCCCACATTTAAATAACTTTATATCTTACAATTGGCTTCTCAGTAGTCAAATTTTAAAAAATAAAAATTGTATTAGTGTGGATTACTATCAAAACCATGGCATTGAAAAGCACGAATGGTGATGTTACCGACCCATAATTGCGACTCATGAATATTTAAATAGCTCCAATGGTTGACTTGATAACATCGACAACGTGTTGTCAATGTTAATGTACATAGCTGCCATTTCAAAACATGCTTCATGTCCCTGCCTTCTTTCTGATATTGTAAACTAACGGTCATTTGAACGTCGACATTCTAAATGTTGCTCCTACCATGGTCAAAGAAGTGCCTGTTGTGTAACTGACTTTCTGCCTTTTGATAGTAAACCTGTTAGTGTACCATACTCTCATCAGCTTACTGATAGTTTTATTTGAAGATCCTTACCTGTAAACCTTGGTGCTGCCCTGCTCCGTTTGTCTTCGCTAACACTCAGACTCACTAAGCTCCCTTACCCTTCCCCCATTTCCCACCCACCCCCTCTACCTTATACCTAGCCAAAAGCAGGCTCATAGGTTACATTTAAAAGACTCATGAAGAAACACCTAAAGCGCACATGGATATGCACATGTTCCCCACCTGGATGAGCCCCCCCACCCTCTCTCCTTACTCTTGCCCTCTGACTTCAGCTTCATCACCAAAAGAATGCAACTTCTCTAGCTTCCTTCCAGTTGCACCTCTAATTCTAACCCCCTTAGTCAATACCCATTTGTCACTGTTAGGACACTCTGTTATCTATTTACTAAAATTTACTTTTCTCTTTACACCTCTACTCTTACTTTATACTTAAGCTACATATGCCTCCAGCTTTTCTTACTTAACCTGTTATCCAATTTCCCATCTTTGTCTCTTTTCCTGCTATTATACTCCCTACTATGTCTAATCTTTGCTCTCTTTGTTGCTATACTCCCTACTGTGGCTAACCTGTACTAAGAATGTTCACCATTATGTAATGCCTCAAACTAAAACTGTAAAAGATGTGTTCTATGTAAATATGTTAAATCTTAAGCTTCAGTGCTATGTGACTAGTCAGTGTTAAGTTTGATACTATTTATGTAAATTTGCATTAAGCTAGTCAATGTTAAGTTTGGTACTATCTATGTAAATTTGAATGCTTCTGTATACACCTTATATTTTGTTTAAAATTTAACTGTGGAGCTTATCTTCCCAGGCTTCTGCTGAAAATGGACATGCATCCAGTCTAACTTTCCTGGTAAATAAATGTAAAATAAATAATAATAAATAAAATTCTTAACACCACGGTGGTGGCATCTTTTCCTTTAAGGAGGACCATGCGTGTGTTGTACACATACATGCCACTGTGGATGTAAAGCCATTCCACACTTGTGCAAGGAATTTAAAAATAGCCTTTCCAGTAAGACAGAAGATATGTGTGTGTGTGTGTGTGTGTGTGTGTGTGTGTGTGTGTGTGTGTGTGTGTGTGTGTGTGTGTGTGTGTGCGTGCATGTGTGTGCGTGCATGTGTGTATTGTGTATGTATGCATAATTTAAACTAGTGGCATAGTTCGCTTCTGAATGAAAGAGAAAGTGTGTATGTCCATATGTATGTGTATGTGATTGAAATTAGCTGTTCTGTTTCTGTATTAGAAAGTGTGTGTGTGTGTGTATGTGTGTGTGTGTGTGTGTGTGTGTGTGTGTGTGTGTGTGTGTGTGTGTGTGTGTGTGTGCGTGTGTGTCTGTGTATATGTGTAATTGAAACTAGCATCTGCATTCATTTCTGAATGAGAGAGAAAGTGTGCATGTACGTATATAAGTGTATGTATGAGAAAGTGTGTGTGTGTATGTATGTGTGCATGTGTGCATGTAATTTAAACTAGCCATTCTGTTAATATGCAAGATTGTGTGTGTGTGTGTGTGTGTGTGTGAGTGTGTGTGTGTACGTTTGACTTTGTATCCTTCAGATAATGCATGCTAACACAAATCCTGTTATTCTAACAACTAAGTTAAAAAGAGCAATATTTAAAATCTATCCCTATTTTGAGCCATTATATCACCATTATTTCAGGCTTTGTCCTGATTTCTTGCACTAGGAGGATGAGAGGTATGGATACCTCAATTGTCCAGATTTTTGCCTCATATTTTGGCCTATTCCTTATAAAATGTGTGGTTTTCTAGCAATTCCCAGATGATCGAAATCACTAAATAATGACATATATGAGTTTGACTTCATATCCTTCAGAAAATGCATGGTAACACAAATACTGTTATTCTAGCATTTTTTTTCATATAAAAAAAGCAATATTTGAAATATAACCCTATTTTGGGCCATTGTATCCCCACTATTTTAGGCTTTGTCCAGATTTCTTGCACTAAGGGGTTGAGAGGTATGTATACCTCTCAACTGTTCATATATTTGCCTCATATTTGTAGCCTATTCCTCATAAAATTTGTGGTTTTGAGAGGTTTGGCGGTATGGTCTATAATGCCCTAGATGGGGGGTGGGGGTGGGAGAGTCAGGTTAGTCAATTAACTTGGTCAGGCTTGACCCTGTAACTTGGTTACAGGAGACGAGCCTGAATCCTCTACACCAACTACCAGACTGCCGAAGGAATTATGAGCTTCAGTGGAGAAAAGAGCCTGAATCCTCTACACCAACTACTAGACAGCTGATGGAATTGTGAGTTTAAGTTTCAGTTCATTTTCAGGGAATTAGAGCATTTTTAAGGGATTATGAGTTTCAGTGCACTTTCATGAAATTGTGAGTTTCAAGGGAAGAGAAGTTTATTGTTGATCATGCTAAGTCTTTTTCAGTGTGCAACTATTTTCTTTAGCAAATGGAAGGCATAATTGCCTTTGGTGCAGAAGGCTGTGGATTTTACTCCCACACCACTCAGATGGAGTGCTGGTATTGCAGTGCCCTTTCAATTGCTGATTATTTGGTGCATTTTAAGGGAGACTAGAGGTTCTTCCCTCCTGAGTGTGCCCTCCTTTGTATGATATGCCTAGTAACTATGAACTTGTCAGTTTTTCAGGCATTTCCTATTGCAATATTACCAGCTTACCATTTTTTTAATGTAACATAGGAAGTTTAATTCTTCAAGGGCAGCAGGTACTGAATTTGTAGATGAAATACTGAAATGTAAAGTTGTTTGCCAGTAGCAACTTCTTCATTAGTTACAGTTCCCTTTAATGTGGAATTATTTGGATGACTTTTACTTCTGCAGAGATTGTGCCTATTGACTGATATTGGTGGATTGTAATGACAGATGTGTGAGTGGCCTTTTATGGCTGAAATTTGCTGAAATGGGTAGTTTTGTCATTACTGGTTCATTGCTTACTGAAAGAATGTTCAAAACAAATTTAAAACATGTTAACAAGTAGTGCTGTATTATACAAGGAATATAATTTAATACAATCAGGAATGTGAATCAGAGAACACATACATGTATGCATGGTCCTAAATGTGTACACAATGAGGCCATGGTATGAAAACAGCCCAAAGGTAAACGTATCCACTGGCCAAATGCATTTTCTTTGAATGAGGGTTTTAATGCCATTTCAATGAATGTGAGTTTCAAGGGCAGAGAAGTTTATTGTTCATGCTAGGCCTATTTTCACTGTGAGACTGTATTGTTTGTTTAGAAAATGACTATCGGTGTTTGTGCTATTTTATTTCAATATCTGTCATCATTATAGAAGTAAATAAAAAAGGAGTATGCACACTGACAGGTTTGAACAGTGTTTATGGTAACTGGGGAGAAATTGCTAAGTAATGGAACACTGGAATGGCAGGGGAGGGAGCTGCTGCAGGGGGGGTAGGGGTTTTCCACATGAGAGGCTGCTCTGGGGGGTCCCAGTCTATTACTCTGGCTAGGGCCCCATTTGTCCTTGATCTGGCTTTGATGATATGTGCATGTCCTCATGTGATTTGGAGGCAGTTTGTCACCGAATGTCAATCAGCCTTTTAAACTGGCACATATTGTGAAAGCCCATTGTGTAAAGCACATAATATATACGTATCTATTTATTTCTATTCTGTTTTTCTTTTTTATTCATACTCTCTCATTTCAGTCAACTAGGACACAGAAGCAAACATAACATTACACAACATAACATACAATATATTATTATGAATGGCCATTTGAGGTCTGAAATATGTTACTGTTGTGAAGCAGAAAGCTGTAGCTAATGTAGAAGCAATGTAAACCACAGTACACTAATAAATAAGGACCAGGATTTAAACTACATTGTGACTTAGTGTGTAATACTTGTAAGTAACAGGAAGTACATGAATAATAATTTTAACATTAAAATCAGCATCACAGCACTGAAGACGTCATTGATTTTATGATAAAATCCACAGACTGAACATATAAAACAGCCAGAATCATCAGTCACAAAGGTAATAGTATCCCTAAGATATAGAGAACTTGTCTTTACCTCACTAATTGTACAGTGCGGGCTGGTCAATTAGTGTAAAGAGAAATTCTGATTTAGAGACATGTTAAAGCCATGCTGAGAAATGCTTCATTAGTGTCTCAGTATAATGTCACTGAATCGAACACTATGCTGTCAGACCTAAAGGAATTAAGTGTTCTCCTTAGCCCACATATCATGATAGCATAGGCACTCCCTACACGCAATCTCACACACACACACACACACACACACACACACACACACACACACACACACACACACACACACACACACACACACACACACACACACACACACACACACACACACACACACACACAAACACACACACACACACATTCATTCAACCTCATTCATGCCCTACCAACATGCACAGAAACATATATCCATATATGGGTCTGCCTGAGAATATCGAAACCCCATATAAGCGAATCCTGTTTCATCGAAATGACAATATCGAATCTTCATTTAAGCAAAACCATAAACCAGTGAAAACATTCACAAGAAAACTAACCACTTGGCCACCCTGGAGGTATTTGCACTTTTCCCCCCACTGCAGTGTGATGTCGAATTTGGTATATATATAGTTGGGGGTGTGGGGGGGGAGAAGTCCCCCACTTTGGTGGGCTTTAATCGCTTTGTTGTGTGTTTGCTGTCATGGTGGCCAAGTGGTTAGTTTCCTGGTGAACATTTTCACTGGTTTAAGGTTTCATGTAACTGAAGATTCAATATTGTCGTCTCAATGAAATAGGATTCGGTTATATGGGGTTTCAATATTCTGAAGTAGACCCATATATATATATCTATATATATATATCTATATATATATATATATCTATATATATATATATATATATATATATATATATATATATATATACATACATATACACACACAAATACACACACACACACACACACACACACACACACACACACACACACACACACACACACACACACACACACACATTGACACATCCTCAGTGCTCTGCATTCCGACAGAAGTGGATGAGTGACCTCTGTCAAAAGTCTGCATTCACTTTTTCCTCCTAGGGTACAATTTTACTTATTCGGCTGAGTAAATCATGAGCAACAGACATTTCTGGAGGAGAGCAAATGGCTAATTAGCATTAGTCACTCCCTAATCACTCCCCTAGACTGCCACATTAGCATGCAGCTTCACCTGTGAGGCTGCTCTTTGTGCTACAGTCCCCATGATGGGAAATACCTAGTGGTAGAGCAGGCTCTGAGTCAGAAAGGCTTACTGCAATGTGGAAACCTTCAGATATAAGGCTGTCATGTTGAGGTAAGCCTTTTGAATCCTAGGGTATACAGGTCAAGTACTGTAACATTATAGTATATGTGCTAATGTCAGAAGGAAAAAAGTAACCTATCTAGTCTGCACTGTTAGTTTTTTGCATTATTTGTCTACACTAACTCCCTATTTCTTCCTGCACTGACAATAGTTGTCCCACAGTTTGTTTAAAAGATCCATATATTCCAGATCCAATGCCGATTTTGGAGGTAAATTCCATCACTCCATAGCCTTTTGAAGTAGTTGTGAAGATTCATTGATTGAATATGCTCTACATATCATTCTCTCTCTGTGCCTATATTTCCTGTTGTAACCTCTTCCCATCTCCCAGACATAAGCATGTTCATCCCATCACTACTATGACTTCCCATCTCCCAGACATAAGCATGTTCATCCCATCACTACTATGAGGAATCAATGCCCCTCCAGTCAGTGATCATGTATGATCCTGTAACACATTCACAGATACCTCCCTCTATATATGGTCCTCCACCTTTTATACATCCCATCCCATCTCACTGCATCTTATTGTATCATATCACATTAGATCATATCTCATTGCATCACATCATATTGTATTGCATCATATCACATCCCATGGCATCATATTACATCCTGGGGCAAGAGATCCAAACAGGCTTCACTGTTGCCTACTTTAGTTTGAGTATATACCCTGATCCAAGTATGATTGCTAGAAAGGGACTAAAATTTATCCACTGTGAGCATTTATCTGATATGGATTTATAGGTTAATATATTCATGTACTTTCATCAGACTGAGCCATATTTTTCTTTGAGCTCTTCTAAAATACATGTATTAAATTTATTGTCCCTACCTTGATGTCCCAGTCTTGTTGTATTCTTCCATGACCCATACATTATTGTAGAAATGCAATCTTCAAAGCTTTAGAAACCCAAACTAGGTCACCTCTCAATTGTCTATAGGAGAGAGAAAACAGCCAAGTTTCCCCAGTCTGTTTTAATATGAACTTCTCTGAGACCACCAATTTACCTAGTAAAATATTTGGACTGAATTTTACTGCTTAAGTCATGGTTTACAGGACCGTATAGTCAGAGCAGGCCTGACTAATATTGTACAAATGACTAAAATGATTGATGGTGGGTTTCTACTTAAGTATGTTGATATAATTCTACCCCTTCTATTTACGTTGGAAACCACTTGGTCTGTATAACACCAAACTTAATTTCATCATCTCTCATACCCCCCAGACTGTCTGACTGCTTTAACATTTTGATCTAGTTGCATTTCCAGTAATATGATAGCCCTTCCCTAACTCTTCTAATTCTGATCATGGCTGTTCGAAGTCAAGTTTTACTCTATTTTATTTTTTATTGTCCGGTCACACAGTAAATTGATAAATGTCTGCATTTATGTATAATCTTCCTCTGCTGAAATACATGTTCTAATTTTAACACCATCCACAAATTTCATGTCTCAGATTTTTGAGAGATATAAATCACTTAGATAAACCATGGGTAACATTGTTCCAAGTGAAAAGACTTGTGGCACACCTTTCTTAATAGATGTCTATTTTCTGGCTTTGTCCTTAATATTAACTTTAATTTCTCTAACTTTCAGACACTCTACAGTACAGTTTATAAGTACTTGATCCACATTTAGATTAAATAGTGCTTTTTATCAGCAGACAAATCAAATGGTCCTTAAAAATTAAGGCTTTAATTCCAAGCTTGTGTCTGTGTACCTCAGAAGCTTGGCACTGACTCCCAGAAATGCAGTATCAATCAGATGATGCCCCATTCCTGCAAACATGTTGTTTCAGGTCTATGCTCTCTTTTTGTTAAAATTGCCATACAACCTGTTAGTTTATTATTTTTTACTACTTTTATGATCTCATTGAAGAGACCAATTGGTCTATAAATCGTGGTATCTTTGGTGCTACCCTTTTCATTATGACTTTGGATAATGTTAGCTTTTTTTTACTCCTTTGGTTCTACAGTCTCTTTCAAGCTCTAATTATATAATCTAATTAAGACAGGATTCAGTTCGTTTGCTAAGTTGAAACTGAAAATTCTATTATAGATTTGGAAAGATCACTAACTTTTGGAATTTTTAGAATCCCTAACAGTTTATATATATCAGTATTCGAAAGACATGCGTGAATGGGCGTGCCTTCATTGAAGGTTGGGCGTTGGGCTGGCACCTCGGCACCATAAAAATCTACTGCCAATCATTAGCGGACCAGAGTTCCACTGTGGTGACTCCTAACTGGGAAAAGCCGAAAGAAGAAGAAGAAGGAGAAGAAGTATTAGATATTTCTAAGACTGGTCCTTCTAATGTCCAACTATACGTAGCTATGTAATTTTAATAAATGTCACTGTCATATAAAATAAAAGATGTTAAGTAGTCCTATATTGCCTTCATTCTTTGCATGTGGGATCAGAGCCAATCCTCAGCTCCAACTCGGCCTGTTTGCAGGCTGGAGGACTTCTGATTGGCTGCTGACTGGGTGGGTGTCCCATGTTGCACCAGTGCAGTCCCCAGATCCCGTTTGCTGCGTCGACGAGTGCAGTTGTGCTTCTCTTTGGCTCTGGCTAAGTGTTGCATATTTTTAGCTTTTATCAAAGTTTCTTGACTGTTTAGCTTAGAATAGTTCTATATAATTCAATATAGTTAAAATCTTTACTGTTTGTAGTACTCAATTAGCATCGTTTTTATTAAAGTTGCTATCTTCTATTTGCGCCATTTGGTGCAATTTTTGGCTTTGGGCAGTTAATTTCTTTCCTGGTATTCTGTGTACTAGGCTTACTATTTAGATTAGAGTAGGTGCCTTTTGCGCACTAGTATTCTGTGTGTTTAAATAGAATTTGGTGGTTTCCGCTTACTATTTAGAATTTAGATTGCTGTTAGCATCTTTTTGCTAATATTGTTAACAGAACTTCATTCTGTTTGTGTTTAACAGTTGACCTTGTGTTATCCTCGTTCTCTACTGCTCTGTTGAGTGTGATATTCTTACCCTTATAACTGTTGGGTCTGTTTAAGTTAGAAGACCCTATCCTTTCTTGCCTGGGCTAGGCCCGTTTAAGTTCAAGGACCTAGTCCTTGTGGTATCGCCTTTCTGCAAGGATAGGCCCGTTTAAGTTAGAGGACCTAGTCCTCCTCCTTCTTCTTCTCTGTGTGCGTGTGTTATACTGATTTTAAGAATATCTAAAGAGAGTAAGGCACATAAGCCATCCAACTTTAAGAAATGTGTTAAGTGCTCCCAAAAGATGTCCTTAACGGATGGTCACGGTAATTGTGTTTACTGTTTAGGGGTCATCCATTTGCAGGAGAACTGTTTATTTTGTCATGCATTTAGTCCTAGGGTGTTGCAGGAAAGGAAGAGCAAGTTAATCCTAAAAGGTCTTCTTAAACCTTCCTTCGAGGAAGATTGTCTAGCTCTAGCCCTGATTAGCCCACTCCTGCAAAACCTGTTACTAAATTCCCTTGCCCTCTCTACCATAGTTAATTAACCTTGGCAATCTTTAGATACAATCCATCTCCATACTTTGTTGACAGAACTGGTCTGTACTAAGATACCTTTATCATAAAGTACACAATATGTAAATATCTACCTGATGCATGTAACTTGGACCCTCACTAAGAGGTTGTATTTGTTAACTAAGCCTATTTTCATCTTTTTGATGTATCTGTATAACTAGATGGCTGGAACAATTCTGTAAACAAAAGGTTTTTTTTTTTTAATTCTTATTTGTTCTATTTTCTTTCTTTTCTTTTCTGAATGTATGTGTGTATATATATATATATATATATATATATATATGTTGGAGCTTTTCTCCTGGGCCTCCACTGAAAATGGATATGTATCCAGTCGGACTACCCCAGTCAACAAATGTAAAATAAAAATAAAATAAATAAATATTATAGTGTATAACTTGAAGTAAAATATTTAACCTTTTTCCTTTTTGTTATCAACCTTTCAGGGAACTGGGATAACCTACTTTTTAAAGTATTCATACTTCTTCTTCTTTTGGCTTTTTCCCGGTTAGGGGTCGCCACAGCGGATCATCTGTCTGCTCATGATTGGCAGTGGAGTTTTACAGTGTCGAGTTGCCAGCCCGGCGCCCAACCTTCCACAGAAGGCACACACACGCACTCACACCTAGGGCCAATTTAGAGTGCCCAATCCACCTATTGCATGTCTTTGTGATGTGGGAGGAAACTGGAGCACCCGGAGGAAACCCACACGACCACAGGGAGGACATGCAGACTCCGCACAGAAGGTACCCCAGCCGAGAATCGAACCGGAGAACCTCTTGCTGTGAGGTGGCAACGCTAACCGCTGCACCACTGTGGCTGCCCTTTAAAGTATTCATACTAAGCCCTCTTATTATTTCACTTAGTGCTGATTGCTCACATATCTGCCTTTAATTGTTTATGCTTTCAATTTGGTGAAAATTTAATTTTCTCTTAATATTTAACTCCTGTTTACCTTCACTATAATGTCTTTTATTCTTTTTTTACTTTTGAATGCTTTTGTTTCTTTGGAAATTCCTGAGTATAATATATTTTTTTATTATTTCCTGCAGTCTATGTGTAGGCAACTCATTTTTCATTTATTTTTTGTAGCTGACCATATATGACCTCCAGACCTGTGTGTAGTACCAAAGTGTGGCCTATTTTGATTCAATACAGTGATCAAATTATATTTTTGCTTTTAGAGTCTATCAATCTGATGGTACAGCCCTTCATTTTTTTTTTGCTGCTGCTAAAGTCTTTACACACAGTTCTGTTTACCCTAACACACTAAAGACTACTTGCCCCAGGTTACTGCATTAATCACAGCCTTGATTCCAGACACTTAACTTGCCACCCGCAACCCTCTGTGCCATTCTCATTAGCCATACTTTAAAGTAGCCTCCCAGTTTTACTCATGTTACTAAGCCTACAGTCATCAGAGCAACTGAAATTTGTGATGCTTAATCATATGCCTTTCTGAAGGCCTTGGAGACCATCTGTTCTAGTATTGCACTGTGATGCTATCCCATACCTTAGTTTTGAAATGTGATAATGTTTTAATAGCAGTTCCTTGTAGTTATGACCAGTACTGATTGTTGCTTTGAAAACTTCTGGTCCGTAGGAAAAGAAGCAACCATCTTTCACTTGGATTTTCAATAAGAGTAGCCATGTCAACAGAGTTAGTCAAACTGGCACTTAGTTCCCCAAATGTATCCTGCTGTCTTCTTTGTTCAAACGTGCAGCTCTTGCTGTGCTTCAGTCCCAGGTACATAATGTGTGCCGGTCAGTTATAAGCTGTAAATCAACATCAGGATTTTTATAAACAGGCTGACTTAATTCCAGAGGACCCTAGAAGCCAACCCATATGGTAGAGGAAGATTGTTCTCCATTAGTACAATAACATTCCTTTCTATCTCTTCTTTGTCAGTAATGATGTTTGTCCACAATGCTTATATCACTCTGCCCAGGATCCTTCCCACCATGTTACTTTCCCCTTCTTTTCTTGAATTTCTTTATGACTAATGACTGTCTCTGTTCATTCTTTGTCTTCCATAACCTTTCTTCCTTTATGTCTGTTGCTATCTGTTGCCATGGGGTTTACCCATCCAGGTGAGCATTGCAGGCCTTGATATGATAACCTAAGGTGGAGCTATCCTGACCTGATTTGGGAGGCAGAGGCTCATGAGATGCAGCCAGATATGTACTCTAAGTATTTGTATTTTTGATCCATTTATTTCTTGCTGTCTTATGTACTGTCCACCCATAACAATAGGTTGTGGGTTGGCATAATGGTTAAGGTGTTTACCTTACAGACACAAGGTACATGGCTAGATTGTCATCTTTGTTTGCTATGTGATTATTGGTTATGCATATAATTGTTTGCACACTAGTTGCCTAGTATTTACCTATGAACATATACTTAACAGCAGCTCATTTGTTTTTCCAAGAAGTGTTAATTCATTATGGTTGGCTGCCGCAGAAGGTAGGAGTCCCTCTGCAAATAGTGGAATGTGTATGTATTGTACAGTCTTCCAGTGTACAGCTGCAATGCTGTTAATGTCATATATGTATCTTATGACTTTTTTTCAATGTGTCTGCTATACACAGGTCCATTTCAGCAATCTTTGCTTCAGTTCCTGCCAGTGTCCACAACTTTCACAGGGTCAGCTGTTCCCTCCATGTCTGTCTCTCAGGAGAAGGAAAAGTCTTGTGCTGGAGGGACTGGGGGATGGATTACTTGAAGCCTTCTGCTTTAGGCTTTTAGGAGAGGAGAGGTGAAAGCTCCTCTTCTGAAGACGGACATGGGGTGTCAACTGTGATAATAAAGTGTCAGTTGTGAAGACTGGGGATTGCTGAGGTGAACAGGCGGCTGAATGCCCACATTGGGAGCATGGATTATATTTTGGAGTGATTTTGTTAGTCACTCAACCAGTGATTCCTACCACTGGGACTCCAGAGGAGCTACTGGTCTATTACATTGGACACACATGTTACCTTCTGGGACAGTCTGCCAGTGAGGCATGCCAGCAGCCCAGCCTATTACTTTCATGGCATTACCTCTTCCTTTTATCATTGTCCATACCTTGTTTATTGCCCAGCCATTTCCATCAGCCGTTGTCTAACCTCTGTCTGTATATATTCATCCATTGCCCACCTCACATTTTGTGTGTACACCAACCCTGTGTGTCTGTGTTCCATGTTTGTATACCGGCACTGGCTAACTGCCCTTCTCTCTTTAGCCCGACCAAAGCCATCCCTCATTTCTTTTCTCATCTACCGTTATCTTTTAATAATGAAACGGAGTATTTGTTCCAGCAAAATGTACTCTTTCTTCTCCCCACCACCCCACTGCAGTCCCCTTTCCTTTTTTTCTTCCTACCTCGTTTCCTCCCTATTTATGCGAACAACAGATTGCTGTTCCGTTGGATGCTGAGCTATGCTATGCTACCCATTTTCCTTCCTATTTATATGAGGACCATATTGCTTCCTGTTTGATGTTGTGCTATGCTGTGCTACCTTGTTTCCTTCTTATTTATACAAAGAGCAGATTGCTGTTCCTGTTGGAGGCTTTGCAATGCTATGTTACCCCTTTTCCTCCCTGTTTATATGAGGAACAGTTTGTTGTTTCTGTTAGATGCTGTGCTGTGCTATGATACCCAACCTATTGCTTTGTGCTGTGTTCTCCCAGTACTATTAGTATTATTAATAGAAGACACAACTGAAGGCACAACTAACAAAAGAAAGTGCCTGGACATGTCTTAAAGAAATTGATTAAATACATTGGAAATGGATCTTCACAATGAAAAACTTAAATAGTTGCTAACATCCATTTCCAGATAATAAACCTACCCATGTTTGCCATGCACAATGTAGATAATATATTATATAATGTGTATATATTAGACTGTAATTATTCTAACTAATGTACTGACTAAAAAGTAACTACTGTAAATATCTAAACATTTCAATTGCCTTGACATTAATATCAGTGTTTCAAAGTACTATGTGCACTGTATGCTATATTGTATGGCTACTACTACTGCTTCTTTGACATACCAGGTGCTTTTTTCCTGATTTGCTTATTACGACTACATAACTGTTGTTGCCATGATTGGCCTGGGTCATGGCTGAAAAGGGTCTGTGGACTAGCCTGCTTACCTAGTTAACATAATGAAATAAATAAATGACATTTCACTTAGTTGCTTGGGCTGTTTTGGGTGCAGAGGGATTAATTTTTTTATGGCATCGTGCACATTGCTCATGCATCATACTGTTGTAGTGGTGGTGCTTCTGTTTCCATAGTGCTGCTCTGTTACCACTTTCTGTTTGTGTTATTACATGCCATTTTGCTTGGTATGCCAGTATTATATGTTATCTATTATATTCTTATTAATTTCCATTTGCTTCACAGAGTGAGCCCCTTGGTATTAGCACTAGCCAGATGTACTGTGAACACCTATGAATACCAGGCATGGTAAAGTCAGGACGAACAGCTGAAGGCAGGTGTACTGTACATTATATGATGAGATGAGATATGTGCAAGCCAATGGCTCATATTCAAATCCAGTAGAATAATAGTGCCTAATCAGCTGCAAGACACAATGCATGGAAGAGGATCTGAAACACTCTTGGAACTGTGAAGTATAAAGAGAGAGAGAGAGGGAGAGAGAGTGACAGAGCAAGGGAAAGAGAGAGGAAGAGGGAGATAGATAGATTGATCAATAGATAGATAGATTGATCAATAGATAGATTGATTGATCAATAGATCGATAGATTGATCGATAGATAGATAGATAGATAGATAGATAGATAGATAGATAGATAGACAAATTGTTAGACAGATAGACAAAGCATTAGACTTTATGTTTTGACCAGGTATGCCTCATCAGGTTGAAATACTGGTAAAGAACTGTCAGGTGCACACTAGGTTTCAAAAAATGTAATGTGAAGGAAGAGGTGATTCCACATAAAATTCTAGAAAGGGTGTGCAGCAAGCTTGGTACTGACTTGTTCCAGTCAAAAGACTATCATTGTGTAATATATGTGGATTGCTATTCTAAATGTCCAAAAGAAAAATGTGAGAGGATTCATCAAAAACTGACATTGTATTACTTAAAGCAATGCTCTGTTATACTCGGATTACATTATAGTTATCCCTATTTTAGACAACGGTCCTCAGTTTTGTGTGTAAAGAGTCTCACAAATTTGCATAGGATTGGGAACCAGACACACTACTACCAGTCTGAAAGAGCCACAGTTCAGTGTTTAAACAATGTCATTTTAAACTACTAAAAACATCAGAAGAAAGTGTACTAGCAGAGCAAAGTAAAACTGGAATTTGGCTTTACTAGACTACAAAGCATTCTGCTGCAAGTTGCTGATCTATCTCCTTTGTGGTTATTGAAGATGTAAAACAAAACTGACATAAAAGCACAACAAGAGAAATTAGATAGGCTTAAAATGGCCTGCAAGAACAGCTAGCCTACTGCTTACTTATGAACCTATGAACCATACATCTCACCCTCTCAGTGCAAGAAATCCAGACAAAAATAAAGGGGGACAAAGGCCCAAAAAAATAAGGACAGATTTTAACTATTGCTCTTATGAACTTAGAAAATTGCTAGTATAACAGGTTTTGTATTAACATACATCTTCCGATGGATACATTTAATGACTTCAATCATCAATCATTTGCCAGAAAACCATAAATTTTGTGTAAACAGATCAAAAATATGAGGCAAAAATCTGGGCATTCTGTGAAACTCTGGACAGTTGAGAGGTATGCAGTATGAACCTATTATCTGTAGTGTTGCTTTAATCTGATTCTACACCAAACCTGTAACTGGTAAGAGGTTGAACAGAAACAAAATATTTACTCTGACGGAGTGTTTATATTCTTTTCATCCTGGAGAAATAGTAAGAGTGCAAAATCTGTCAGATAAGCATTCATAAAAGTATGAAGCTGTGGTTGTGACTTGCAACTCCTAGATCTTACATTGTTGAGATCAAAGATTTATCGGTTTAAAGGAAAGAGAAGGAATTTAAAATAAAACAGGACTGACTTCATTCCACAACAAAGATAATTCAATTAAGCTACCAAATGTAAAAGAAGAACTGAAGATGAGGCTACCAAATGTGACAGAGGAACTGATTTTTAATCAGCTAGTATCCTATTCACTTGATTAAAGAAGCTAAATATTTCTTTTTGTTTTATCAGTACTGAATGTATCTGTTCTTAAGCAGGATTGTATAAAGATTTTTTTCATTTATCTGGTTTGAACCTATTTGTATTGTGTGAATTATGGTTTTGTTTTTGTATTTGTGTTTTTAAAAATGCTAATAAAAATCAGATTGCAAAAAAAAAAAAAAAAACGAATTTGCAAGATTGCTCTGAATAAGGCATTGTGCCAGATTGTTCCTATCAGAACTCAGCAAACTATGACATTATGTTACCTGCTAAGACGATTCAACCAGATATGACTTTTTCCTAGTAGGCGTAACAACAAAACCATCCAATTTTAACAACTAGCAAAAATTCCAAGAAGATGGCATGATTTTCATACATACTATGAGAGCAAATACTACTATTATTGGTCAGATTTGAAAATAGTAAAATATTCAATTTCTAAATGTTATGGATGCTTCAAATGTAATCCGTGTGACATCCTTTTCCCAGTATAGTTAATCCTGCTTTATACAATAAAATCGTGAAATTAAAGACAAGTATGAGACTCTGTACAAAAGATGCATTCCCTTTCATTTTAAATTTTAAGTACAGAAGGGACAGTTATATGGTAAGTGTACTAAGTTTAGTACCAAATGGAGTTATAGATTAAGTGAAATATTGAGGTCGTTCCTTGGCATGGAGGGATAAATCCCTGACTACGACACAGACAAACTAGGAATGAGTACAAATCCACCTACTTGAGGAGCAAGCCAGGAGGGTGGGATGTGATGGGCTGACGCCAGCTCACCCATCTTGGTGGGAGAGTGATGAACTGATCCACTTTGAATGTTAACACATGGACCAGGGATCTGTGTTTAACTCTACCAAACTGCAGCTAGCTTTCTGAGTGGCATACAGAGCAGTGTACAAGTGCAGAAAGAGAATTCTGGATGAAGTCATTGCAGATCCTCATGTGAAGTAGTCATGTATGTCAGTCATGGGGGAGGGAGTTTATGTTTTAAAAGGAAAAACCCTTGATGATGGCCAGATCATGGCTGCACAAGGATCATCAAAGATGGATGGCCAGATGATTATCAGGACTGAAAGAAAAATATAATAATAATAATAACAATGATAATAATAACACACACACACACACACACACACACACACACACACACACACACACACACACACACACACACACACAAAATTTTGGTGATATTCCAACAAATGACTTGTAAATGAAGGGTATCAGCCTCATACCTCTCAATTGTCAAGATTTTCACAGGATGTAAAGATTTTTGCCTCATATTTTGGTCTGTTTCTCATAAAATCTGTGTTTTTCTGGAAAATCACTTGGATGGTCTAAGGACGGAAGTCACTAAGTAATGGCATACATTTAAGTTTCACACTTCATATTCTTCAGAAAAATGCATGCTAAGATAAATCATGTTATTTTAGCAACTTGCTAAGTTTATAAGACCAATATTTAAAGTCTGTTCCTATTTTTGGGCATTTGTCCCCTCATTATGTCAGGCTTTGTCCAGATTTCTTGCATTAAGAGGTTGAGAGGTATGACTAGCCTTAATATTGCTACACTATTGATTTACATACTGTTGATCGCTGGAGTAAAGTTTTGGGGATGTTGTAGTAAAGATCCAGATTGCTCTATCCCAGGAATTTCCCTTTTTCTCAGGACTTTGCATTCTTGAATTTGGTATATATAATTTTCCGAGGTGTGGGGGATACAGTTTTGAATGTGCATCATGAGTGTTATGTTCAAGGGTTTCTGACATTTTGCGATGTCTGTTTTGTGAGGTGATCACATAATCAGTAGAGTTTCATTAAGAAGCTGTGAATTAATCATTTCAATTCAAGTAGAAAGCTTCTTTAGAAAACTACTGAAAATTTTCAGTAAGCACTTAAAAAACTTAATTCAACCTAAAAAGAACATAAGGAAAAGTAAGTTTGTGGTACGTGGAATTACAAGTGGGTTAAAAGCATAACTGCTCTTGTGACAAAGACAGAAATTACAGAAAGGAAAAAAAACAGCTGAAGGACATTTTACAGGATTTTTTTAAAACTGCAGAAACTCATTTATTGACTCAAAGCTTTTTTATCGCCATCATTCTTAAGTTTAATTTGGTGCACTTGATTTGAAGAGAGCTGAAGATGTATGTTGAAAATTGACAAAGTTCCTAGACCACATGAGGCAGAGGCAAGAGAAGGCAGCAGAAGGTTCCTAAGTGTGACAGGTCCCTACTCCAGGCCAGCAATCAAGGAGACTCAATCCTCACCAACTAATCCGGTAATGGATGGTCACTAAGAGCAAAGATGGATTCACACAGCATTTTCAGATACAGCTCCTTGTACAAAGCACAATTTCCCTTAAGAGCACACAGGGAGCATGCTCAAGACCTGGGATTGGACTCTCTTTCTCTCTCCAGACCCACACAAAACTCTACACTGACCACTTTGGAGCTCTGTTTCCCGGTTCCCAGTAACTGACACACACACTCGGATATCTGAATTTTACACCCACATACACACCTGGAAAAAGCTGACACAGATTTACTAGCTGTGCACCTTTCTACCCAAACTCTGAGGTAATCATGCTGCCACCAGTCAGCTATCCTAAGGCTCTTACAAAGGGTACCCACTTATACTGTGCAAAATTAATACTAATTCCAATCGTAAGGTGTGATGAAAGCAGCAAGGCATTTAGGAGAGGCCACAGTGTCACTAAAACAAGCATAAGTTCTCTCAAGATGTTAAAAGTATTCTCTAAAGGACCAGCCACAATGAAAGGTATTAAAACATTTAATGATAAATAATAAATCAGAAAACAGGAGAATACTGAATACAATAAACAGGAGAGTTTCAACCACAGAGGTATAAAAAATAATATAGTTGGATAGTTTCTCACAGATGCAGAAAACAATACTAAATTATTCTCACTAAATGTCCCTGACTGATTAAAGAATTACTGCTCCCTGACAATTTACTAAAGCAAGGCAAGCTGGTGTGTGCAGAGTGTCTTACCACAGCAAAAGCCAGATGATGTCTCTCTTTGTCTATGTGGATGTGTGAAATATATATCCTGCAGAAATCTTTCCTATCAGGTTGGAAAGTGCTCCTGTGAGAGTTCCAAAGAAGCCAGATGCTGGTTAGAGGATGACATCACCTCTAGTCACCAAACTCTGGCACAATATACACATAGAGCTTTGCTAAGATCTGTGGCATCATCTGAAAGCTATAACACATTTTCAAACTTGCCACCCTTCCAGTGTTCTCTGATAAACATACACATTTGATCAGTTACAACAATATAACCTAATATACATGCATACATTCTTTCTATCCAGCAGGTCCTACTGTTGATGCATTTTTAACACAAGTAACTTTAGAAATATATTTTTAACTCACACATCTGTACAAATCAGTGTGATAGTCAAATAACATAAACTTCTTTACAAAACTCCAGCTAGCTATGCTGGAATATGTACACATGTACTGCCCTACTCTCTGTGGCACAGATGGCACTACCTCATAACATCACAATAGGTTCATAGGTCAGTACTAAGCTAACTGCCCTTGAGGGCCATTTTAAGCATAATCAATTATTACATTAGTTAAACTTACCATTAGCCATACCTAGTTCCATAGTCTATATTTATATACTTCCTATAGCATAGTGATTAGTTCTAGGTGAGAAAGTGATTACTTCTAGGGTAATACCTTCTAGTATTTACAGGTGCCATATTAAAATGACAGGTGTTGCCTCTATCCATAAGTAGCACAGCAGGCAGTCCTGAGGTAAATTTACTCATCCCTATCCATAGATTCAGCTTATGCTTGAATAGCAACAGGGATGAACTTTGTTTTACACAGAGTGGGACTCTGTTTCAGAGTAGTGGTAACCTCTGAGAGATGTACCTGTTTCTCCAAACCATTATGTTTAAGTTATAGAAAAATTGCTATTTAGCTGGGTGGTTGGCATAATGGTTAAGGTGGTTACCTTACAGACACAAGGTGCAGGGTTTGATTCTCACGAGGTAAATGGCTAGGCTTAAAATGGCCCACAAGGGCAGTTAACCTAGTATTCATCTATGAACCATAAGACTTTGTTCAATGGAATTATTTTATTTATTGACATTTGAATACTGGGAATAGGCAAGTGCAGCTTTCAACACATAAAGTTCAAAGTCTTTAAAATGGTTTCATTTCTAAAAGTGAAGCACAGATTCTCACCTTAGGTTTACCTTCTGACCTGCCTTAGCCCCTGATCAGACTGTAGCCATGTCAGAGAGTAAAACAAACAATGTTTTAAAATCTAAGTTTCAGTAAATAACAAAACTGGCAAGCTTTACTGCTGTGTCATTTAAAAATCGTCAGAACAGAAAGGTTTGGGTCTACAATGAAGTTTTTTTTTATCACACTGGTGCAAATTCATATGTGATCACAAGATCATAAACACACTTTCAAGATAATTTTTTGCCCCCGACATCCCTATAAGTTCTCTGCATCCCAAGTCGGAAACTGTAGCCCCCACACCACCTGCTAAATTGTATAATCAACTCTGAAGGTTATATGGCTGACAGAAAAGAGAAGACTGCAGTTTGCAAAGAAAAATTTTTCTTTTCGTCACTGTCTGGTGACTCTGAACTAGGAAATATGTTTCTTCACAAAATGTTATTAAAATATGTAATCTGAGTGCTGTTTCTTCATGGACATGTTTGTCTGAACAGCTTTCTTATAAGAGATTATAACATTTAATAGAAGCTATTTGAATAACCCATATTTAGTTGATAATGTAATTTACAAAATTGTTAAGTATACAGAACACAACCTTTTATCTTTTGTTACATGTACTTTGTCATACTAGTCAGCCTGAAACTTTTGAACTGTGATAGATTCCTGCATGATAAAATATATTTCACTGCTGATTTAGTAAAAAAAAAGGAGAGATACATGTCTGGATCATATTCACAGCAATTTTTCTCAACCTGGTAATTTCAGCATTAAGTTTATTGATTTATGAGATAGTGAAATTTACTTGGAATGTCATTAGACTTTCTAGACCTTTAATAAGGTATAATTTGTTCAAATATATAAAACGGTTTTATGCCTCTAGGTTGGGAGCATATTTAGATTCCACATGACAATAAAAATTAATAAAGTAAGATTCTGTGAAATATATGTTTCTAATTACTCTAATGGCATAGGATGAATAACTATAACCGCCATTTAAAACTGCCGGTAATTCATAGAGTCCTGTTGCACAGAAGCCCATTAACAGATCTAGCTATAAAGATGCTCAAAACCCCAAACTAGCCACTTCAAGCAGTTATCTGTCACCTTATTTTACCATACCTAAAGTTAAACATCTCCTGATTAACTTTGCTGAAGGAATTCTGGAAACTGCATGAAATAAGCATTTTATTTGTTTTTTCTTTCTAATTTTCAAATTTACCAAAGTGAAGTATAAAAAACTATTTTCATTTAAAAGCATTTTTAGCATAGACTGGTGCTTTACTTTTTTCTTTATACTTACAATCAGACTTTAAATATTACCACATCCCTCAATGAGTATATTCCATAAGTAATGGTCATCTACGGACTCCAGAAACTACAGACTCATAAGTCTGACTAGCCTTATAGCAAAGCCATGGAAAGAATTATCATGGAGATGATTAATAATGACATAGGAAACCTTCAGACACTGAATCCAACCCAGTATGGTTTTGTCAAGAAAAGATTATGCTTTTTCAACCTGGCGGACTTTTTTGAGGTCACCAAGGCAATGGAAGAGTACAAAATGATGCATACTGCCTACTTTGACCTGACCAAGGCATTTGATATAATACCCCACTCAGGTGTTGTAAACAAACTCGTGGAATTAGGCATAAATTTATATGTTACATACTGGATAGATAGCTGGCTCTCAGATGTGACCCAGAAAGTTAGGATAAGGGAGTCCACCTCCACAAAGAGGCCTATTGCTAGTGGAGTTCCTCAGGGATTTGTGGTGGGTCGACTTCTTTTTGCATCTACTTCTTGGAAGTCAAGGCCATCAAGGACCTCTGGCTGACCAAGTTTACGGATGATTGCAAACTAAGAGCAGATATAAAATCCCCCAAATACACTAATATCCTCCAGGATGGGCTAACTCAGACAAATAAAGAGTGCCAGAGCCACGGTTTAAAACTCAGTGCCAAGTCATGCATAATAGTACCCTTTGGGAAATTGACTACACCAAGAAATTACCTCATTGATAACACCCACCTAAAGAGTAGACCCAGTAGTCAAGAGTTTGGAGACATATGTAGACAGTAAGCAGACCTTTGACCAACATGTATCCAAGGTAGTAAGGAAATCATTTGATGTTGCTCAGTTTATAAGCAGGGGCATGGTGTGTAGATCCAAGGAAGTCATTGCTTCACTTTATTCAGCCCTCATCAGACTCATCATTGAGTACAATGCTGATATTATCAGACCCATCATTGAGTACAATGTCGATATTATCAGACCCATCATTGAGTACAATGTCGATATTATCAGACCCATCACTGAGTACAATGTCGATATTATCAGACCCATCATTGAGTACAATGTCGATATTATCAGACCCATCATTGAGTACAATGTCAATATTGGTATGTAACTGACCAGGCATATGCAACAACTGTTCCTCACCAAAAAAATACAGGGCATTAAAAGTGTGTCCTATGCAGATCACCTCAAAGCCCTATCCATCTACTCTGTCTTCTACAGATTGTTGAGGGGCAATCTATACTTGGCATATATGCCATCCTTTGAAATTCACTCCTGGTATGGCACCTATGTCTCTAATAGACAGAGGCAACCTGTAAAAGGTTAATCTCCCATGCTCTAGCTTAAATATGCCTTTAAATAAACTCTAGAGCACCAAAACTTGTTGGATACATTTGGGCTCCAGAGATATGCTTAAAAACACTCCTGTGATCATTAGCCTAGTATATACCTAGGAACCTATGAGTCTATAATTCCTAATTTCATGGGAATGTTCCTGTTTGATCCATGATTTATAGTCCCTCCTAATCTGCAAAAATTATCCCATGCCTAGATAATTTATTTAAATAGTGATACCGATGAATTTCTTACTACTTAAACATTTATGACATTTTACAGACACAGTTATACCTCTCAACCTTGTAGAGCAATAATTCTGGACAAGGCCAAAAATAATTGTGTTGGTGGGAGTGGTGATGTGGGGGATGAGACAAAGGACCAAAATTAGGGTTATATTTTAAATACTGCTTTTATGAACTTAGAACATTGCTAGAATAACAGGTTTTGCATTATCATGCATTTTCGGATGGATGTGAAGTCTGAAATTCAAATGTCTGTCGTTTTTACTGATGTCAATCCTCAATAATTTGCAAGAAAACTACAAATTTTATGAGGAACAGACCAAAAATATGAGGCAAAAACCTAGACATTCTGTGTAATTGAAATGTTTGGCTACTTTCCTAATTTTGAAATGTAGTTAAAAAAGAACAATGGGAGTCTATTCTAAACTGCTCAGCATTTCTCCACATTTCCTCCCTGTTTACCGATCCTGCTAAAAACAATGAGCATTGCAGCACATAAAAACTATTAATGCAACTGTTTTTCTCACAGTACAGAACCTTATTGTACTGTAATGGTTTCACTTTTAAAAAACAACTCTCGCGTTGTAGAAAAGCTTGCTAGAGTCTCTGAAGTGCTGACATTAGGACTGCTAAAACTAGCTGTAGTTTGCTCCAATGTTCCCTCCCACAAACTCACATCAGCACCACTGTATTTGCATTTGAACAAGTACATAGACTCGCCCATTCTGTGATGTCACAGCTCCATAGCACTTCCCATGCCCATAAGGTGTTTAAAAATATCTCCATTAAGAATGGAACTTTTTTTCTTTGCTTGTGTTGCCTGCAGAGTGTGTTTTCCCATCGGACTTTCTCAAACTTTTTCCTTGTGAGCTACTGTCTATTGCTATAGGGTAAGAATTTAGGTTATTTTATTGAGGGACTGGTTGTGTGAGTTCTAAATGCTTTTTCGTTCATGTGCAAGGGATTTTTTTAATCATTGATCAGAACCTTTATACTGTGCAGCTGTTTGCCTGAAACTTGGTGCTTCTATTTTCATTTTATTTTATCTACACAGACCAGTGTTTGCATGAAGTACATTTTCCCACAAAGCCTTTTAATATTATGCATTTGTAAACTAATATCTGATTTCTTGCAGTCTGACTTCAGTTGTTTTTTTATTGAGCATTTTGAGAAGTACAAAAGCAAAGCACATGGTGCAATGCGTTTAAATGGTTAATTGGTCCAGCTGTCATTGGTCATAGCAGTCACACCACTTACTATGTTTCAGTTTCTAGCTAACATTGCTGTTTTGTTGGGTATTTTATGTAGTACATTGCTGTTGTTGCTTATATATTTGCCTGCAATGATTTTCCAACTTGCATGGCAGCTTGTACACAAAACAGCACCTCTGCCATAATTACCTGTACCTTTGCAGTGGTAGAATACTTTTTCAGTACTTTGAGCTTGTGCAACTAATGAGGGACACATTGCAGGGACATGTTTGATTTTTGTGCTTGTGAGGCTACTGAGGGCTACTAAGGGACTTGTTAGGTGGAATGTTTCATGTTAGTGCTTGTGCAACTAATGTGGGACTTGTTGGGGCAATGTTTCTGTTAGTTTTCTGTTAGTGCTTGTGTGACTGAGGGTTACGATGGTGGAAATGGCTATTATTAGTGCTTGTGAGACTACTAAGGGAGCCATGGGGGAAATGATTCATTTTAGTGCTTCTGTCTACTTGTACAGACTACTAATTGCATTTTTTTTGTGGAAATGTTTCATTTTGGTGCTTGTGTGACTCTTGAGAGGCTTTGTGGGGGACACTGTTTCATTTTTGTGCTTGTGTGTACTTGTTCAGACTCTGGAAGTGGTCACTTGGGGAAATGTTTCATTTCCGTGGTTGTGTGTACTTGGACAGACTACTACTGGGGTTTCTTGGGGAAATGTTTCATTTGGGTGGCTGTTGGACATGTTGGGGATGTTGGGGGAAATGTTTGGTTTTAGTGTTTGACTGCTGAGTAGCTTGATGGAGGATAATGTTTTATTTCGGTGCTTGTGTATATGTGTACAGACTACTAATGTGGATACTGTGGAAAATGTATCATTTTGGTGTTTCTGTGATGGAGCTCTTTGGGGGATAATTTTTCATTCTGGTGCATGCTGTACTTCTTCAGACTTCAGAAGTGGTCAATTGAGGAAATGTTTCATTTTTGTGGTTGTGTGTACTTGCACAGACTACTATAGGAGTTACTTTTTGAAATGACTTATTTTGGTGCTTGTGTTACTACTATGGGGCACGTGAGGGGAAATGTTTGGTTTAAGCACCTGGAGGTGTCACTCGGATGTAATGAGTTAAGCTCCATTATTTGTATTTTGTACTTGTACAAATTTTACTTTCTTATTGTATATATTTTGGAACCTTTCGCCTTGGGTCTCTGCTGAAAAAGGGCTTTTTTGCCCAGTCAGACTAACCCAGTTAACAAATGTCAAATGTTTGTTTGTCTTTTCGGCTTTTTCCGGTTAGGGTTTGCCACAGCGGAACTCCGGTCCGCTAATGATTGGCAGTTGATTTTTATGGTGCCGAGTTGCCAGCCCGATGTCCAACCTTCAGCAAAGGCACACCCATTCACACATGTCTTTCAGAGGCCACTCGACCACGGGGAGGACATGCAGACTCAACACAGAAGGCACTCCAGCTGAAAATCGAACAGGAGAACCTCTTGCTGTGAGGCAACAATGCTACCGCTGTACCACCAGTTAACAAATGTCAAATAAATAAAATAAATAAATGTTAGTGTTTGTTCAACTGCTGAGTAGTTTTCTTTTGGTGTTTCCATGTACTTGTCCATACTACTAATGGAGTTGCTTCTGGAAATGTTTCATTTTGGTGCTTGTACAACTATTGAAGGGCTCTGTGGGGGATAATGTTTAATTTTGGTTCATTTGTATATTTGTTCAGACACCGGAAGTGGGTGCATGGGGAAATGTTTCATTTTCGTGCTTGTGTGTATTGAGTCATACTACTGAATGGGGAGTTGTGAGAAAGATTCTCAGTTAGTGTTTATGGCTATGCATACATGGACATAATACTGCAATGTTTGCTTGGGGAAATCTTCCATTTTGGTGCTTGTGTGTACAGGGACATAACACTGAAGTGCCCATCTGTGAAAAGGTTTCATTTTGGTGCTTGTGTATCATGGGACAGACTACTCGGGGGAACTTGGGGAAATGTTTGATTTTGCTGGTTGTGCAACTACTGATGGACTCAGTGGAGGGCATAATGTTTCATTTTAGTGTTTGCATGTACTGGGACAGACTACAGTTGTGGGAAATGTTTTCAATTTGTGCTTGTGTCTACATACACGGACATTACATTGAAATGGTTGCTTCAGGTAACGTTTCATTTTGGTATTTAGGAGTACTTGGACAGACTACTAAGGGAGTACTTGGGGAAATTTTTAAATTTAGTGGTGGTGTGACTGCTGAGGGGCTTGGTATAGGGGATAATGTTTCATTTTAGAGCTTTTCTGTACTGGGACAGACTACTGAAGGAGTAGTTGTGGGAACTGTTTTCATTCAGTGATTGTGCCTACATACATGGATATAATATTTCAATGTTCACTTGGGAAAATGTTTCAAGTTGGTGCTTCAGTGTACTTGGACAGATTACTGAAGTGCTTGCTTGGGGAAATTGTACAATTTTGATCACAGTCTATGTTTCCAAGACACAGCACATGGTTAGTTTGCATGCAGCAATATCCAGAATGACCATTGTAGTACTATTTGCCAGAGCCTTTATATCACTGCAGAGCTACAGTGGTCTTTGAATTGCTCGCTTATAAAGCACTGTGTAATCCTGCCAGAAACAGGATTTCATAGTGTGCTATGTTTTCTTGAATATCCCCAACATATTATATGAAGCAATCGTTATGCGTTAATATTTCTAATAACTTATTCAGATTGCAGAGTTTCTTCTTCATGTAAAATGCTGAATAGTGAAGACCATAATATAAAGAGATGAACAGGTTTACTGATCTCTAACAATATTACCCATTTAGTAGAGAAAGAAATGACTGAGGAATGCAATTTCTGGATTATTAATACAGTAAATTTCCTTAAAAATAGGGTGACACACAAAACAGCCATTTTAAAATATCTGATCTTAGTACTGCATGGTATCATTCATAAGAACCAAAAATCTGGGCAAGCTCTTGCGAATCCCACTCATCATTTCCTTCTGTGCTGGTTTACAATACTGCAGTCTGTAAGCAGATTAGTGTCATTCGCAGAAGTACATACAGTGCAAAGAGCTGATTTAGTTAATCCTCTTGGAATCCAATATGCATTATATAACAGTGTTGTATGTAAATTGTGCCATGAAAATATATTTATACGTACTTTATTAATTTAATATTTTCATCAGTTTGGTATGCATGGAGTGCTCTGCTCATAGCAAAACATGATTTTTTAAATTTTCTTTAACACTATACTAATGAAATGCTCTTGGTGCTTTTGAGGAAAAGTTCTTATATTTTGTTTACAAACAATATTTGTTTCATCTGTCAAAAGCATGTGTTCGTGATATGGTTTAGCTCTACAGTCTCTCAATTGTGTATCACTCCTCTTAGTTTGTAAATACAGCCAAAAATCTTCGGTTATAGGTAAAAAGATTTTTGTATGTCAGCAAAAAATGTAATACATCAGGAATTATTTTATTATTATTCAATGACATGTCATTAACATTCAAAAAGGTGCATACTGATTGGTCAGCCCAACCAGCATGCTTGTTATAAATCGAGCATATGCCAATAGACAAAAGTCCGGTTGCCCAGACTTTCTTCTATTAATATATGCCAAGGCTTTGCAGTTTTTTTTTGAGCTAAGAAGTTGAGAGGTAGGTATGGAGAGCGGAGAAAATCCAAGGAAAATCAGGTAAATTACACAAAATTAAAGAAATGTACCTGATTTTCCTTGTATTTTTGCTCTCTCTTGTACCTCTAAACTGTCCAAATTTCACAGTTTCTTTAAAAAAAAAACAAAACAAAAAGAAGTAACAGAAATCTTCCCAAATGTATTGCTTTCTTTCCAAAACACTGATGTACTGCATAAGTGTGGAAATGTGAGTCAACAAAGCAACAGGATACAGAAACATTGCAGAAGAACACCACAGTACCATTATACAAAGACATTATTTAAGAAAAGTAAGTGATTTTTTTCTTAAATAATGTCATTGTATAATAGCAGTAGCCAACTCCTGGGTGTGATATATTGACTTTCCTCGTTTTTTTTTTGTGGTGTGATATATTAAAGACTTACCCATGGTTGCCTTTGTTTAATCACTCAGGCTTTGCTTTGTTATTAAACCACACCAACAGTGGGCAAATCTTCAATATACCACACCCAGTCATTGGTTATTGCTATATTAACAATCTATGAATCTATGTCTATTTGCATATTGCACATTGTTAAATATTTAAATATGTTATATATAGTTAAACGTACATGCATACATACATACATACAAATATTTGAAGCATGGGCCATTCAGTATAATAAAACACTTATTCCCATAATAAGTGTCCAGCCTGTTCTTAAAATATCTAATCTAGTGCTTGCTTTAATGTAATTTGGTAGTCTGTTCCATGCATCAGCTGCTCTCTCAGAGAACCAATTAGTACACTTTTCATTCCTATGTCTACATAGGATGTCTGATGATTCTCTACTACTTTTTGATAACCCCAAATATTCCCAGAGGTAGTTGTCTCTAAATGCCCTGTAAACCTGAATAAGGTTTTCTCTTAAATATCTGTATGAGACACTGTACAAGTTCAGATATTTTTAGTCTTTCATAATAAATGAAGTTTGGCAACAAACCAAGTTATCCTGGGACATCTTCATGGGGGGGGGGGTTAGGTTGATATTAGGGGGAGTTAAGTGGGTTGGGGAGGTGAAAGGGTTAAGTGGAGGCAGGGATGGTTGGGAGGAATTAGATAAGGATGGGGAGGGGCTTAAGAGGTTTAATCTAGTGTAGCTGGGTTAAGCAATCACATTTTGGCGTGAACTTGCTACTGGAAGTATTACATCCACGGTGACCAGGAGGTGCTATGGAGCAGGTAGGCCTTGGATTTTGTGAGAGATGGTAAGGTTGGTAACTAGCAAAGATCGGTAAATTGGAAGGGGTGGCATCGTGGTTGGGTTATTATCTGTAATCATTTTGTCAGGGTAATTGGAGGGTGTGTAGCTTAGTTAAGGGGAAGTTTTGTTGGGCAGTTGTATTTTTTTTGGCTATTGGTTGTGGTGTCGGGTAGTATGTGTTGGCCGAGGTGGTGGCATGCCTTCTCTTGACTGAGAGTTTTTTTTTTTTTTTATTATTCCCCTTTGGTTAATTGGTTTGATCACGGGGTCTTTGGGCAGTCAGTCATTGCAGCAGTTGGTTCCATTTGGCACCCTATTGTTGGTTTTGTTGGTTGGTCAGTGTTTTGTGGGATGTGAGAGGCTTGGAATTGCAGAGTTTCCCTTGTGGTTGATTTTCCTTGGTGGTTATCATTTTCATGGGCTGTGTGGCACTGCTGTGGGCTCCAAGTGGTGGGGAGAAGGGATTTGGACGCATGCGTGGTGGCAGCATGGGACCGCTTGATAATGTTTTCAAAAGAGATTAGTTAACTGGCTCGGTAATTTGATGGAGGGTGGTTGCCTGTCTAAGAGAGAGTTAAGTTGGATAAACTGTTCTCGGTAATTTTCTTTGCAATGAACCATCTATTTTATGGCACAAACCCATTCTGTTACCATCTGCCTCATTCTTACTTTGGTTCTGGCCCATCGCTCCTTACTTCGTTCTTGGAGCATACATTGGACTGCCCTAGACACTAGTAGAAATGAACCGATTTTTTCAGGTCATGTCATATCGCTTTGATTTGGATCAATAATACCATTTTACTGACAACTCTTACTTGTTGTGCTAAAATAAGACTGTGTGGTTTGCTTGCTTTCTTCTACCCTGATGCTTTCTGTTAAAAGATGAAGGGTGGTTGCCTGCCTAAGTCAGAGTTAAGTTGGATAACCTGTTCTCCCGAAAGTCCTACTTACTGCAATAAAAAGTAAATGTGTTTTGCCAGATGTTTGCAAGTTGTCACATTATTGAGCCGGTGGTGTAATTGTTTGTCTAACTGAAAGCATAATTTGTGAATTTGTTTACTGTAGATAAAACAGTATCTTGAAGTACAAACACAAGCATCTCATAGTACTCATTTTATAATGTGCAGCTGTTGCCTGATAACCATGCGGTTTGATTATATTTGTCTGAATATACTGTGGCTCAGATTGCTGTAATGTGCAGGCAGCTAACAAGTTCAGTTGCTTCCTCTGGGGAAAAGTCTTACTTGTAGAAATGTTGCTTAATCGCTTGATCAAATTTGGCTGCTTAATTTCTGCTTGGCTCTCCATAGACAAGGAGCTCATTTGTACTACAAAAATAAGCATTAACATTCAAGACTAAGAGCATTTGATTTAGATAATCCGTATCTTAATACGGCTAACAGGTAGTCTAATATGCAAACATATACATAGAAGGTACTTGCTTGTAAAGTATAACATAAAATATGATTTAACCTGAGAGTGTAACATGTATAATCCCTAATAAATGCCAGGTAATGTGTGGTGTTGCTAAAAAGCTGTGCATGAAAAGTCGTGGCACTTTTCCTGTTGGAAGCAGTTTTTACTAAACTATGGACAAAAGTATTCAGTATATTTGTGATAATGATGATCATAAAGTAAACTTTATTTTTAAATATAGTGGCAACATTTTCCTTAAACATTCTAGCATCTCACAGAGAGCACAGGGGCAGTAGGTGTACACGAAGCTTATGGAATGGCATAAATTATATTTTCAGTATTTATTTATTTATTTATTTATTCACTCATTTATTACATTAGTTAGGAGGATTGATCAAAAACCTAATCTGCCTAGTAGAACTAACAAGTCAACAAAGAATTATTGAAAAATAAATTAAAAATATATATAAATGTATATTTCTCAGAAAGTGATTCATAGTTACATCTGGGGGCAGCTTGAGATATGATGAAATTCACCTCTATAAAATGCCATTGATAGCTAAGGCTAAAAAGGTTGTATTCAACTATTGGAGAATGAATTAAAGATGAAATATTCTAAGTGATGCCAATAGCCAGCTCCACAGGTTTGGGGAACAAAACTTTTATTTGTAAAATATGATGTTATAACCTCTGCTAAGTATGGTGTTTTTGGCACAGACGATCTAGGCGCAAAATGTGGAGTACATACTAACAGCTGACTAGCAACTTCAACTAGGAAGGTCATAAGATGGTTAAATAGGCTGGTTTTAATTATGAATAAGATTGGTTACTAAATTGATATGATTCAGGTCTAATTCCCAAGGATATCAGTTTAAAAATTTCTAAAACTGAATGTGTCACAGGCTCTTTCAATGTGAACTTTGAAGAACATTAACATTTTAAGAACCCAAATGAGGTGCATTCCTCGTAACACTTGAGTGATATGTGGCAGACTGTGCTCTCATGCAGGCATGGGTAAAGTTAACTGTCAAGGGGGAGGGTTGGGATGTAATGTTGTGGGATGGGCACAGATTGTGTCTTTTGACATTTGCTGATGTTGCTGTGGGGGTGAGTTGGGGCTGTTATCCAGCTTGAAGGGACATTGGGGTGGCCGGCTGGTGTTTCATGCCCTTGTATAATGGGGCTGCAATTGCGGTACTTGCAGAGGGCAGTTGTGGTTTTGCGGGCTTTTACCATGCTGTTGTTCACGGCATATGCCTGCTATAACTCGGCCATAGTGGGGGAGAGTAGGGATAGGCTGTCTTTGACAATATCTTTGAATGTGCGTTATATATTTTATATGATTTATATTATATATCCCCTTTTTTCTTTCTTGCAGATGGGGGTTTTGGAATGCTGCTGCTATAATTTGGAATAGGTGGGTATAAGGTGGAACCTTCTCTTTACATTTTAGAGGATTTACTTTTGTCCTTTTCTTTGTAGATGGTGGTGTCATGAGTACCAGTTGTAGTGCTACACAGTGAGTTCACAGATGATGGAAGCAGTGGAGAGCAAGGAGGTTACACCTGGTGAGCTCAGGTGGGCAGCAGTTACTGGCTGAAGTAAATGGATTTCAAGTTGAGTTTTGGTAGAGGATTTACATTGCTAGCCAGAGAAGAACAGGCATTTGTGTTTTGATTTCAAGGTTAATTGGTGGTACAATCTGTTTTACTAACCGTTTCAGTATATTAGATCAATGTTGGAAAGTTGTCCCTGCTTGTGGGTATTTGCATTCAATGGTAAAGGGAGCAACAGCCATTTGGCCATAGGTAAGAGTTTGGGTTCCTGTAGTGGGCTTGATGAGGTTACAGGTAATTTATTTTATGTAGTGCTCATTAAGGCACGTCACAGTGAATGGGGTTCAGGTAAGTGGGATGGAGTCACAACAATCTTAGGATCATAGACTAATGGCTCTGGGGTGATTACAAGCTAGACAAGATCGGCTTTCATTTCTGTGGGTGACACCTATCATGCTTGTCCAAGGGAATATGATTCATAACAATTAAAACAAAAAAAAAAAAGGAGGGGGCAGGTCCCATACTTTGGTACAGAGTTTTGGCAAACGCTTGATGGGGGGGATAGGAGTTTTTGTCAGTGCCTCCATGTTAAGTAATTCTTGGTATGTGTGTACATAGAATTCATTGTTTTTCTTTTCTTTGCAGATTTCTGAAGTGGAGAAGGCATCATGCAGTGGCCTGAAAAGTGCATCTGAAAGGTGATGCTTTTTGATAGGGAGGATGTTCTTGCCACTGGAATGGGGCACAATGAGGGTCTGAGTGATAGTGTGGGAGCTGAGCATTGCGTTGGTATGGGGGCAAGTAAGGAAGAGGTAGGTGGGGGCTAGGGTAAAACTGTTGGGGTCGTTTTATGGAGAATGTGGGGATACCACAGGAGGAGTAGAGTCACAACATTCACAGGAGCACAGGAACTTATTAGGCTAAAGCCTTTTGGCTCTTGTAAGCCAGTGGAGTTCAACTCTTATGCTCAGGAGCTTGGAACCTTGGGGTTATTATAGTTGCTCATTCAGTTGTTAAACTGTAGTTGGGGGAAGGGCCAAGGACGTGTTTGACAGGATGCTGGAGTTGTTTCTCACGGGTGGTATCTTTGGGGTGACAAATTTACCCCTTAAGTAGGTAGTGGTAATGTCACATACCAGTTTAAAGTTTTAAAGAGTAGCATAGGGATCATTCACTTGTGGTTTGGGTGAATTTTGTAAGTGGTGTTTTAGGAAGTATGGTAGGTAGGTGGCTGTGTTGGGGTAATTTTAGAAACTGGATGCGTTGTTTATATGGGAGCAAGAAGGTTTAAAGGCAGCTTCGTTGCAGGATATGGTTGTCATAGGGCATGTTTTAATTCCTTTCTAGAGGTTTAGGTAACATAAGGGAAGAGAGCCTTCGAGGGGAAAGGTCAGGGACAAGCAGTGGTTAAGGATGGTTAGTAGTTTGAGTGTTCTAGCTAGGACGGTTGCTAGGAAGAAGCGAGCTGGGGGAATTGAGGTTCTGAGTGGGGTGGCTTGGGGTCCTAGTTCAGATTGTCATTTGGTAATGAGTGAATTTGGGGGGAGGGTTTATGGCTGAACAGGTAGAGTACTTCATTGTTGGACTTAGGCAAGTTTTCAGGAACTAGGTCAAGGGGTGCTGGTTTTTCTGGCACTTAGTGTTAGGTCATTAAGATTTTTCAATTAGACTATTCTCTACAGTAATTGGGTTACTGCACATCCAGAACTGGGTAGTTGTTGAGCTAAGATGATATGCTATAGTTGACAGGGTTCTGGGTGTGAGACTTGATACTAGTTGTTTTGACTGGGTGTCAATTTGAGTTCAAAGGGTTATAGTTTGTGGTTTTTGTTGTGGTTACAGGTTGTCAATCCAGTCAGGTTGAGCCATGATTTCAGCTTTGAAGGAAGCGGGCTAAAAGGGTATGTATTCTCTTGGTGTGGATGTTCAGGTGGTACAGTGGGGTCACAGTAATCCTACTTTATTTAGTTTCAGTAGGGTGTGTTTCAGTGATGGTATGGCAAGGTGGGTTTATGACAGGATTCTAAGGTGCTTTACAGATGATGGATACACCTAATGATGTTTGGCTTAACCCTTCCTTTTATGAGAAGTAGTGGGTTGAACAATTTTGAGTAGAAGGGAGGGGGAACAGCCTGGTCAGGCTGGTTGGCGAGGAAGAGGGATAGGCTTGCTCTCTTCTGTTCCCCCTTTGGTGTCTGGATGTTCATTTCAAGGATCTGGGGAAAGGAAAATGAATAGTTGGAGGAAGCTTGCTGAATAGATAAGCAAGCTGAGGTAAGGATGCTGCTTATTTGGTGAAAGGTAATTTAATGAATGGTGTATGAAGTGAGATGGGACGCTGCTTCATAAGTAAAGTAAGCAAGCAAAGATATGGACCCTGCTTGTTGGGCAGGCTGAGTAGGTATGCTGCCTTGATTAACATTACAAGGATGGTGCTTCATAAAGTAAGTGAGCAGAGGTATGGACGCTGCTTACTGAGGCAGGGTGAGTAGGTACGCTGCCCTGTGTAGAATCAATTATATTATGGATAGTTGTAATTAATAAATTTGGTGAACAAAGCTATGTTATGGAAATTTAATTTAATAAAGGTCGTCAAATGTAATTTGGTGTGATGTGTTTATTGAAGGGGACCGGGACAAATGAAGTTTGGCAACAAACCAAATTGTCCCAGGACATCTTCATGGGGGGTTAGGTTGCTATTAGGGGTAGTTAAGTGGGTTGGGAAGGTGAAAGGGTTAAGTGGAGGCAGGGATGGTGGGGAGGAAATGAGCTATGACAATGAGCTGGTTGTCAGCATCCACACCTTACCTACTATTCCACCCAAGCCCACATCCCACATACCTACATATGCATAGGTCCTCACCAGAAACATACCTAAACACCAGAGACATCCCATACACAAACACAAGTATACTACACATAATACTTCCTTTGCAGAATACAATACACATAATAGCTCATGCACCAGTGTCTCACCTGTCAAGCCCTTAAGGCAAAACACAAAAACAAACATATTAGTCATAGGTGATTCCATTGTGATACACACTGATGTCCCTGTCACCAGGCTGGGTAAGGGGAAGGTCATGGGCAGCTGTCTGTCAGGAGCCAGGATCCATCATATCCCACATGCACTCAAGTCTCTCAACAACAGGTACTGTTATGACTCCTTCATAATTCATGTCGGTGTGAATGACTTGAGATGTATCTCTCTGGACTATATAAAGAGAGACATGACTGAGTTCTCGGGCTATGTGTCTCAGGCAAGTATGTCCCTAGCCTTAAGCAGCATTTTACCTTCACCTAGGATGATGCCTCAATACAAACAGAAAATGATTGACTTCAGTAATTGGCTTAGCTTCTGGTATCATTCTAAGGGGATCCAGTATCTGTCAGCCTGGGATGACATGATCAACAGACCTCGATGCTTTGCCAGAGATGGTCTTCATCTGTCACCCCTGGGATTTTGCCTACTGGCTAAGGCTCTTGCTGCTCCCATAGTGCCTTTTTAGGCAGTGTCTCAAGGACAAAATTCCCAACTTAAAATCTCCATCTAAAAACAACCTCAAAGTTATGCTGCTAAATGTTAGGAGTCTTAACATAAAACTGCACTTAATGGAAGCAGTCCTCACCTTGGAAGATGCAGACATTTGTGCAGTCACAGAGACCTCATTCCAGGCTCTAGAGAGCACCCCAGCCATACTGGGTTGCACCTCCTTTCATACGTTCGGACCACAAATTGAAAGCATGAAAACTAAAGGAGGTGGTGCACCAATATTCATTAAAGATAAATACACCTCCATATTGGTTAAACAGTATGATTCCCTGGAGATATGTCAGGTGCAATTAACTGTTAGCAGGACACCTATTCAAGTCATTGCCCATTACAGGACCCCCTCCATGAATCAGGACACCCACTCTGCCTATTTGGATCTACTTGAATCAATCAAGATACATCTGAACACCATGGTTTTGGGTGACTTTAACTACCCATCCATTGACTGGGTAAATTACTTGTGCTCAAACTCACTTGCCCAAAGTTTTCTCAACTTCATTAACTCCAATGCCCTGGACCAGCTGGTTGACACCCCTACAAAGGGTGCCAACATCCTGGATTTGGTGCTTACCAAAATGGGGACCACTGCTGCACCCCCACTGAGAAGTCTTCCCTGGTGAGATATGACCACAAATCAGTCTCATTCGAAGTAACCATCACACATGCACCCCCCCCCCAGCAGCAGCTAAACTAAAAAACTTTTCCAAAGCAGATTATAACCTCTTATGGGATGGTATAACTAGGTTCACTGCACCTCACCCTCAGATGGAACTGGCAACAATGCTGAGTTCTACACCAGTGATTTATACAGACACCTGTATAACTGCATGGACTCATCTGTACCTGATAGGACCAAAACAAGCTTCTCAAGGAAGGGCAAACCTGCCTGGTGGACAACTACCATTAACAGGCTTTACAATAACAGGAATAAATTGCTGTCTAAGAGTAAGAGGGAGCAAGCCCTAAACTGGAAACACTCCCTTCTCAGCTTAAACAAGCAAATAAGACTTCTTGTGAGGTCCTCCAAAGCAAACTATGAATCTAAATGAGCTTCCTTAACTAAGGACAACCATAAGGCATTCTTTAGTTACATCCATAACCTAAAAGGAAAAGCCCAGATTTGTGCTGAACTGGTAGTTAATGATACCACATATACTGAGTCTGTGGACATATCTAACATGTAGGCTGGCAGGTTCTGTGAAAACTTCACTCACCTGTTCCTGCCACATGTACTCATGACATCCCTATCACATGTGCCCTACCTTGTATCTCTAAAGAGCAGGTCATAAACGTCCTCTCTAAGGCCAAAAACACAGAATCTATGGGACCTGATATCATTCCAGGCTGCATTCTACATGGGCTCCAACAAGAATTTCAATCATAGTCTAAGCACTGGCTTCATCCCAGCTGAATGGAAAATGGCCACCGTTATTCCCTTGCACAAAAGTGGTGCTTCCACTGACCCTGGGAACTATAGACCTATTAGCCTGACTAGGCTTATCTGCAAGGCCATGGAGTGAATCGTCATGGAACTTATCAACAAAGATATAAGTAATCTCCAAACACTTGACCCTACTCAGTTTGAATTTGTCAAAGAGAGATCATGCCGGTTAAACCTGGTGGGCTTCTTTGAGACAGTCACCAAGACCCTGGATGAGGGAAAATCTGTGCATACAGTCTACCTAGACTTAGCCAAGGCTTTTGACACTATCTCCCACTCAGGCATCATTGACAAACTCACCCATCTAGATATCAACCCTTATATCATTAGATGAGTCACTAACTGTCTCACTGATAGAACACAGATAGAAAATAGGGGAATCTACCTCCAGCCGCAGAACTGTAACCAGTGGTGTTCCACAGGGATCAGTCCTGGGACCTCTACTGTTTGGAATCTGTTTCTCCAATGTACAAGCAAAAACTAAAGGTCTGTGGCTGACAAAGTTTTCTGATTACTGCAAACTGGGAGCGGTCATAGAATCTCAGAATTATGTCAACATCCTACAAGAGGGTCTTACACAAACAAATGATTGGTGCCAAAGTCATGGCCTTAAACTCAATGCAAAAAAATGTATTATCATCCTTTTCTGTAAGAGCAATGTTCATGCTAACTACAACATCAATAACAACACCCTAAGTATGCACTCAATGGTGAGAGACCTGGGCACACAGGTTGGCTGCAACCTTACCTTTGATCACATCTCAACAGTGGTAAGAAGGGCATTTTGTATTGCTCATCTCATAAGTAAGGGCATTGCCTCCAGAAAATAAGAAGTTTTAACTTCCCTGTCCTTATGGATACCATGATGTATGTAGTTAAAATGATGTAAAATCTGAATGATGAGAATAAATATTCCAGGGTTTCTAAGAATTATATCAGTGTTACTTATAAAAAGATAGACTTTGTGTTGAAAGAGTTGCTAGAAGAGGGTATGGCTAACATAGAGACTTATGAATATTCAACAACAGGAAAGCCTACAGTACCATCTATTTTTGGCATACTAAGGCCCACAAGACTCTAGATGATCAACCTTTAAGGCTAATTGTGGCTGTTAATGGGTCTAAGACCTTCCCCCATCTAAGTTCTTAGATTTTAAATTGAAGACAATTTGGTAGGAACAGGAAGGTATATTAAAGGATTCATGGGATTTTCTTAAAAGAATTAAGTGAGAGATATATATATATACTAAAAAATTATTTTCTGACTTCATATAGTAGACCTTTTTACAGTAATACCTCACGACACAGATCTGGAGTGTTTAGAAGCCCCCATTAAGTAAAGGAGGGCTCACAGACGTGGAATTCAGGGTATGTCTTGACCCGATGGAATTAGTGTTAAAATAATTTTATTTACTTCAAAAGAGAATTTTATAGACAAGAAAGTGGGTAGCTATGGGGGTATCTTGTGCCCCAACATATGCTAACATTATATTAAATATGTGGGAACAGAAATGTATTTACAACTCCAAATATGGTGAATGCTGAAAATTATATAATAGGTACCTGGGTGATATATGCATTTTTGGATAGACACAGAAGACAAATTAAGGGACTTTATTGCATATATTAGTAGTACCACTAACTTTTTAAGATTTACCTACAAAATAACACATGCCAGTATGAACTATTTGGATGTCACTATACACAAAAATAACATGACTAAAAGTTTTAAATCTACAGTATATAGGAAGAGTACATTCTCCAAATCTCATTTATACTTTACTAGTGCCCATCCGTGTAAACAAAAAAGAAGTATAGTAAAAGGCCGGTATGTGAGAGTTGGTAAAATGACCTCAGATGAAATGTGTTTTTAAGTTTATGAATAAAAGCGGCAATTCTTCCTGTTTCTGGTTTTCTTGGTTCTTCACAAGTGCCTGTAGTCAGTCCCTATACTCTTCCCTCATCAGGCCAATAATTGAGTACAACGTCCCTTTTGGTATGTACCTTTTCAAGCACCTGCTGCAATTGGAGAGACCACAAAGGTCGCTCACAAGGAAAAGTCAAGGTCTTCAGCATTTGTCCTATGCAGATTATCTGAAATCACTGTCACTTTATTCTGTTTCATATGGACTACTCAGAGGCAATCTCTGCCTTGCATACAAGGCAATCTCTGACCTTGCTTTATTGGAAATGCTGCATATCCGCAAGTCAAATGGTACACGGGCTACTTGCTCTAAAGACCTTAACCTAGTATGTGACATTAATTGAACTTGCTGGAGGGACAGATTTGTCTCCCGGGGGTTACCACACCTTTGGAACACACTCCCACTTCATGTCAAACAGAGCATCTCATTGGCCCTCTTCAAACGCAACCTGGACGATTGGATGGGTAACCTCTTGGACAGGGGCAATAAGTGCTGATTGTGGAAATAAGGGTAGAACTTGCCTAGGCTTGTAAGGGCCCTAGGGCCATTAGCATAGTAACCTCCTATGATCCTGTGATCCTATAATCTACATGGTTGAATGGGAGAACACACATGGTTGTGCTGAAGGGGGCAATGTCAGGAATAAGAAATGTAACTAGTGGGTCTGTCTTGGGTACAGTAATCTTCAGTATGTTTGTCTCAGACATATCTGTGGGAAGAAAGAGCAGGATTTGTACATTTGTACTGTGCTCAAGTTGTTGACTTCTAGTTCAATGCAATGTGGTATGAAAGGTTGTAATGAATCATTCTGAAGCCACAACACTAACTACAACAGAGCTACTGTGCCCATTTCAGTACACAGTAGGGAGAGAATGAATTAATTGCCTATGCAGCTTCCAGTGTGTAAGTGTTCACTGTTGATGTCATTGTTGTCATTCTCTACCATAGCAGAGAGTGAAAATGTGCAATGATATGTTATTATTTCTACTATTTACCTTTGAAGGAGAAAAACAGTCGGTGCATTTGCTTCTAATGCAGGAGACATTGCTTGGATTCCAAAAGCACATTGTGCAGATACATGTAAGAACCTTTTCAACAGTAAAGTCATTACCTTAACCTTCTGTAGTCCTTTATAACTGTCTCCCCATGCATTTCCATTCTGCTAACCACATCATAAATGGGCCTTCTTTTGAAGTGAATGGCTCATGAGACTCAGACTGCTGGCCACAAACTGGCCTTTGAAAGTTCCTCATGGTATTCATTTTAATTGAGTGCAGTAGCAGTGCACTTCAGACATTATTTCCTAGGAATTCTTTTAAATAGGACTTAAAACAGAAACATATTTCAGAATAGGAATTTTTTTAATTCAAATTCTACTTATGGTGTTCATTTTTTCAGTCCAAACAAATTAAATGGAAACAGAAGCCGCATTTAGTGTGTATGGAACCTGCTCACTAGAAATTGTGAAGTAGACCTCAGTATACTTGGCAGAAACTGGTGAAGTAGGCCTTACTTGCTGTGTTTGCTTCTTGTTTACATCCCAAGCTTTATTATATGTAGAGCACAGTACACCAACAGTCGCAGTTATGCTGTTGCACATTGCTACAACCATGGCAGATTCCTTCCCCGTGACTGAATGTAAAGTTGATGAGGTTTTATCTTGTTGAGTACACTTTCTCAATGAAAAACAACTCCCCAGTCACTGTTCTGCTGACAGAATCTCTGTTGACATGGTTTCTCTGTGATCCACTTGCACTACCTATCACAAGTCTATGGCTTAAATGTCTGAAGATTAGCAAACTGAAACCAAAACCATGAAAACCACAAAACACTGACTTTCAAGTGACTGAAACTCAAAATACTGAAATAACAGTGAAGGTATATATTAAGAGAAATACAAATAATGAATTTAATATACTACAGGAAAATAAATAAAAATGTTTTGGCAGGGGAACAGGATCCATGCACTCAGTTTGGAGGCTCCCCAAAATATATTTTATATATATATATATATATATATATATATATATATATATATATATATATATATATATATGGATCTACTTCAAATTAACGAAAACCCACTTACCCGAAAACAAAATTGCAGAGATGAGATCTCCAAAACCTGATTTTAATGAATGACTATATTGCTGAAACTTTTCTCATGGTAAGAATCCAGTTGACCAACCTTTCAAGAAGAAACACACCATACTATCTCCAACTCACCCAATGTGGGGACTGAAGGGCAAATTTCCCTATCTTGGTTGACTAGATACTTACACTGAGAAGAGTTTCAGCAATATAGTCATTTATTAAACATCTCGTCTTGACGATTTCATCTTCGGGTAAGTTGGTATTCATTAATTTGAAGTAACACACACACACACACACACACATATATACATATCCTGTTACACAGAGACTTAAGCATAGATGCATGACTTGTTTCCTCAAGTATGGGATCTCTTGGATTTACAATATATATAGATATATATATATATATAAATATATATATATATAAATATATATATATATATATATATATATATATATATATATATATATATATATATATATATATTATAGGAGGTGTGATTATCACTTCCACTTGGAGATGTCTGGATCTGCCCAGCAAAAACATTAAAAAAAAATCACCTATTTTCAATTGGAGTGTTAAGTTCATGTTTTGCATTTGCTTTTATGTAGGCATTCATTATTATTTCAGGATTCTGAGTTTCAGCCATTTGACTTTTTGTCTTTTGTGGTTTTTCAGGATTTTTATTTCAGATTTAAGGTCATCAGCTATTTTAGCGCCAGCCTCATCATTTCCTTATCTCAGGCTTACTTGTGTCTGTAGTGTAGAGAGGAGGATAGATGTCAGGCACCATGTGAAATAGGTGATCAATCAGTGTGGCAACCTGTCTTACCAGAGACTGCTTTTGCATCTGTCTGCATCAGACGTTAATGCAGAGTCAGGACTGAGAGATACTTGGGCGTGCTTCTAGCAGGCTTGGTGATGGGAGAAACTACTTAATTGGTATCAAAGGATATGTGCATGTATATATGTCATACATACTACCGAGGCTGACACTTTAGGAAAGGCATGAATCAGCCTAAAAGCTATGTTCCAGCACTAACAATGACAATGTGAGGGGTATATATTGTAAGAATTGATACATACACTTGTGTAAATAGTTATTATTTCTTTATTATGTTAGTGTGTTATGTTCCGGTATAAAAATATTTGAAAAATGACAATGTGAGAGTGAATGGAATATATTCTGCATCTCCAAATTGTCCTAAATTTTCTGGGAAAGTGGGTGAAATGGGAGAAAACTTGTCAGCATTAATCAACTCCCTTACATTAACTGGTTTGGCTACTGGACATAAGAGAGTGAGTTGAACATGTAGAAATCATTACATATCATCCGTGAGAACTGCCCACATACTGCAGAGCTAGGAAAATACTTGCACTACTGAATGAAACCTAATCCTGGTGGGGAAGGTAGACAGGCGTATCAGGTTGTGCGCAGATGGAGTTATTAATAGTACTAAGCCAGACCAAAGGATGTAATAAGGAATCCAACCAGTCCATGTTAATGCACTCTGGAGTATTGCCATTTAAAGAGTTATTAGGTGCTGAATGCCTGGTGATATAAAATCCCTTTCACACTTAGGATTTTAAATTACAAGGAATCATAGAATCAACAGCAAGCAAAAGTGACTTTAAAGAACCTTTAAACAATATAAATAAACATTCTCAGACATCCTGTTTACTAAAATGATTAATATCATGTTAGCTTAATAAAGTAATTTTATAACCACACTGCATTATAATAGAAGTGCAATAGTTTACATGTCAGGTAACTTTAGCAAGTGGCAAATAATTCATCCCTGGTTTAACAATAATACAAATAAAACTAAAATACTAACATCAGATGCTATAATATATGCAGTGGAGAAAATAAGGAACCTATTACTCATTTTATGCTAGTTATCATTTATTTTATCAAATATAATAACCTCACTTTGAACAGCCAAACAGAATGCAAATGCAACAAATGCCCTAAAAAGTAAAAAGATGAAAAAGTCAAGAACAACAGTGATTCATAAATAGCAAGGTGGACATAATGATTTAAACTGAAACAATATTTTTAAATTGGCTTACTAGAAAATTCATTGCACTGGAAAACTTGAAATGCTCAGAAAGGCTTAAGAAGCTGTCATCTTATTCTGTTTCTTATAGGTTACTTAGAGGTGACCTCTTCCTGGTCTAAAAGGCAATATCTCTGTCCAGTTCTGTTTGAAGTCTGTTTGCAGTACATCACTGGGTAAGTTAACACCATATTGGGGAAGCTAACACTTACAATAAAATATGAAAGATACATTTCATAATTTCTTCTAAGGTAATAGAATAAGCTTCCCCTCTTTGAAAAATAATCTCTCTCTCTTTGAAAAATAATTTATCTAAACACACACACACACACACACACACACACACACACACACACACACACACACACACACACACACACACAAGAAGTAACATGAAATTAAATTAATTTAATCAAAGCTATAAAACATTGTGAAGGCCAATAGATCGTAAGCTTATTATCAGCCAGCCAAATAACAGTAAAAGTGTTATCTGATCACTTAAGACAGTGTTGATAGCAGTTAACCATCACAATTTTGAATGAGAATAAGATGTTCTATCTACTTGGAGAAAAACAGAGGCTGTTGTGTAAGCCTTCTAACAATCTGAGTCAGATACAGACATGTGTCCTATGTTCTCAATTGTTTGAAGATGCAGTATTTAAAGTAACATATAGCACAAGGATTTATCTAGGAACAGCCAAACTAAAAACCCTATGACCACATAACTGAGATTGCCGGAGTATTGCTACCTAGTTAATATTAGATGTGGGGATATTAGGTCCAGAACGGAAGAGTTAGAGGCTACTTGGATAGTCAGACTTAGGGCGAATCATGGTCATGGTCTTAATGACCACGTCCCTATAAGACCTATATTACATAAGAGACCTTTACGCAAGTGATATGTACTATGTTTTTATATCTTTATTTTTAACTATGGTATTCATATATTTTAAATGTGCTGTTACTTTAAATTTGAATTGCTTTTTGATCACATGATGTTTTGAATGGGTATATATAGGTGGTTTATGTCAGCAAATGTTAAACACCTGATGAAGCTGTATGTGAAAGCGCTAGTGTCATTAAAGCTGAGCTCAAAGACTATCTTCTCTGCCTTTTATTCTTTGGAACTACATACCTTCTGGAATTAGTGACTGTTTACACTGGAGCCATACCTTTGCTGCTTGGATTTTTATATTGATATATATATATATATATATATATATATATATATATATATATATATATATATATATGTGTGTGTGTGTGTGTGTGTGTGTGTGTGTGTGTGTGCGCATGTGTGTGTGTAGATAGATACACTCAATATAAGACATCACCATTCAAAAAAAAAAAATATATATATATATATATATATATATATATATATATATATATATATATAAACATTTGATACAGATAAAATGTATTTGCATTAATTAAGGTGTATTTATGAATATTTATTTTATTTATTTCATTCATGATTAATTATTAACATTCTTATAATTAGTTTTATTTATTAAATATTTAGTGTATCTGTTTTAAAATAATTCATAATACAAAATACTAGAATGGAAAAAAAGCATAGTAATTTTATTTTGCTTTTTAACTATTGACACATGATTATAGTGTTTTTAAGTGACCGCTGGCACTTTAAGATGAGAATTATGAGGTTAGTCATGTGACTGTTTTCTGCTTTAAATGTGATGTCAAGATTCATTCAGTCTTTTGGTTCTGAAGAAGACCTGTGAGTTTAAAGGATGAAAGCGCTTGACCACAATTGACTACAATTTACGTTTTGATTCTAATAAATTGATTTTTATACTCTGAACTCTTATGCAGTATTTTCCTTATTTCAGTCACTATGTGAAACTTTTTTTGATTATTTGATGACTTTTTACACGAGCTTGAATTTTTCCATAACCTGCACACCCTTTTGCTGTTGTCATTTTAAATGCCAGTGTTTCTAGCTTTCACCCCTTATGGTAATCTTACTACCAAAGTCCCTCCTTCCCCTTCGATTGCTGTTGTCAGTTGTGTAAGCTAAGTTCTTTTCCCACACATTGTTTTACATAGATCCATCCATCATACTGAGAGGTGACTCAGCAAATAATATTGCTCTTGAGCTGTTCTCCCTTCCTAAAAATAATAATTTCCATAAAGCTCCCATCTGCTTAGCATCCTAGTCATACTCCGAGAGGGTCCTGAATAAATCCTCTGCCATTCTAGGCAGATAAAATTATCTTACTGTTTTGTACTTAATTTAACTGCTTTATCTGTCAATTTTTGCACTTTAAATTACTTTCAGATATCCTGATATTGTACTGTTTCTGACTGCAGAGAACTGTATTTTTTGAGAAGCTTTACTGGCAGTGTTACTCTGTAATTTGCTACTTTGTATTTTTGTTGGTTCCTAATTGTATTCCTGCAATTTTGCCCCTGCTAAAGGGATTATGCAGTTTCCTTTGATTTAAGTCCATCCATCCTACCACAACTCTTTTTCCATTTTTGAACATGGGGTTGGGGTGTCACTTTAACAGTAACAAATCATCTAGTGCCAAGGTTCACACCACTGGGTGGCTAGTCCTTCTGCAGCTGTTCTTCTGTACCACATACTCACATACACTCACACCAATGGCCAGTTTAGAGTGTCCAGTTCACCTACTGATTGCTTTCAAATATGGGAGGAAACTGGAGCACCTGGTGGAAACCCACACAAACACAGAGATGACATGCAGACATCATACAGAAAGCACCCCAGCCAAGAACAGAACAGGGGATCCTCTTGCTGTGATGTGACAATGCTGTCCTCTGTTTCCACTGTGTCAACCTAGTGCCTGTATAAATGTGACATTGCAAGGCTCTTGGCTGGTTCCCACAGAGGATAGAAACACTTGGTGTCCTTGCCTCTGCATCTGAAGTGATTTCCTTGCATTACCTGCCATCCAGGTGCAAGCTAAGTACTTGTATTCAAAAATTGCATTTCCAAAGCTATTTCAGTGATCAACTACAGATTTTGTGTGTTATTTGTGCATTTATCTGTGTTTAAGGCTGAAATGATTGCATTTGCTCAAACTGTCTCGTTATTGGTCTGACTGACTTGAAATCACATTGTCTAGCTAGTTTGTTAAAGTTGTTTTGTAGTAGAATACACTCTCAAGCAATCTTTTTGTGCTTTTAAATTAAGAGGACTGCAGTATTCCAGCTGGTAACATTAGGTGGTGGCCTGATCTATCTGAGTCAGGAAAACTCAGAAGTTTACCTAAAAAACTGGAACTAGGACTGTAACCTGCAATTTAGTGATGCATTGCAGAAAGTTAAGCTCAGAGCAAATAGCTGCGTGTCATACAGCACTAGTACCATATACTAGCACTATCTAATACCATATCCTAGCACTAATCAGTTCTAGTCCCTAACCCTACAGACCACCCTAAAAGACCTCTGTAAAACCCAGTCTGCAAACCCTAATACCTCACCGTAATACAGGTCTGAACAATGTGAATATGCAATTTCCAAATGTCTGTGTAGACAACTTGGTAGATATGGGCATCCTGAGACAATGTAGCAATTGTCTCATGTTCACTGACCATGTTTTAATCCTTAAAGAGCCCAACATAGTATGTCAGAGATAAACATACACAATTTCCTTGGAGGAAAAAAACTCACATACAAATAAGGTTGTCAAGAACACACACAACATCCACCAAACATAGTGTCCATACACTTAGACCATCTTATGCTGAGGCACTAAAAAGTAATTTCCCCAAACCTCAAAGACTTCCTAAGCCTGCAAACAGCAATGCCTATCCTCAGCAATCTCTAAAGCATACACCAGAAGCAACACCAAACACCACACATATGCCTACACCCATTGGACACTGGTAAACAAAGCTCAAAAGGCAAGCAAACAATTTACCCAAGACTCTTGTCACAGGGGACTCCATTGTACCACACACAGATGCTCCACTCACCACACTGGGCAAGGAAGGATTACAGTCATTTGCTTATCTGGAGCCAGGATCTGTCACGTTACTCATGGAAAGTTATTGCACCACAGGTACCAGTATGATTTTGTCATAGTCCATATGGGCATAAGAGACCTGAGACATGTCTTTCTGGATTATATGAAGAAAAACATTACAGATCTCTCTGTCTCTGAATATGTGTCTTGGACTGGTATGTGCCTTGCATTGAGCAGCATTCTACCTTAACCCGTAACAAGGGATGATGCCACAGTAGAAACAAAAAATTATTGAATTTAGCAATTGGCTTAGTTTCTCATGTCAGTCCAGGGGATAGACAATTTTGCAGCCTGGCATAAAATGGTCAACAAACCACATTGTTTTGCCAAAGGTGGCCTGCATAAGTTCCCCCCTGGGCTTCCTGATTTTGGCTAAAATTTTATTCATCCACTTAGAGCCTTTTTTAGGCAATGCCAAAGTGACATACCCACCGACACAACAAATAAAGCCCAGAAGAACCTAAAGGCATTACTGCTCAATGCTAGGAACCTTAACAAGAAACTCCACACCTTACAACATCTCCTTACTCTGGAGAATATAGACATTTGTGCCATTACCAATACATGGTTTAATGCTGCAGAAGGTACTCCAACAGTGTAAGGCTGCAGTGCCTTCCACACATTTAGACTATCAGCTGCACAGACAGGGAATAAAGGTAGAGGTGATTCGATCTGCATTAATAGCAAGTATATCTCAAGGTTGGTTAAATAGCATGTTACCCTGGAATTCATCCACATGCAAATCACCTTACACAGTGTCCCTTAACATATCCTAGCAAGCTATAGGCCACCATCATACCTCTCAACCTCTTAGAGAAAGAAATCTGGACAAAGCATAAAATTATGAGAGAACAAAGGCCCATAAATAGAGACAAATTTTAAATCTTGCTCTTAGTTGCTAGAATACATTTTCTGAAGGATGCAAATTTTGAAACTCAAATGTCTGTCATTATTTAGTGACTGAAATCCTCAATGATTTTGCAGGAAACCACAAATTGTTTGAGGAACAGACCAAAACTATGAGGCAAAAATCTGGAAATTCTGCAACATTCTGGACTGTTGAGAGGTATGCATGGAATGAATTATCATGGAAATGATCACCAAAGACATTGGCAACTTACAGACACTTACCCATCCCATTTTGGTTTTGTCAAAGAAAGGTTATGCCTACTTAACTTGTCAGACTTCTTTGAGCAGGCAACCAAGGCAATGGAGGAAGGGAAACCAACATGTACCACCTACCTGTACATGGCTAAGGCATTTGACAGAATACCCCAACTCACCAAAGTAGGCAAAAATCCCTACACAGCTTGTTGGACTGCCAGCTGGCTCAAAGAGAAGGACCCAAGAAGTCAGGATTGGTGAGACCACCTCCAACAAAGGGGCAGATCACCAATGGAGTACCACAAGGCTCCATGCTGGGCCCACTCCAGTTTGGCATCTACTTCTGGGAAGACAAGGCTAGTGTTAAAGGCCTATGGCCCACCAAGTTCACAGATCACTGAGAGCTATCATAGATTCTCTCCATGACACTAACATCCTACAAGAGGGTCTAACGCAGACAAATGACTGGGGCCAAAGCTACAAATTAAAACTCAGTGCTAAGAAATGCATTATAGTGCCATTTGGGAAATCATCCACCAGAGCTAATTACTCCATTGATAAAACACCCCTAAGAGTTGACCTGGTAGGTAGGGATCTGGGTACATATGTAGACAGTAAAAGCGAGATAGTAAGAAAATCATTTTATGCCACCCAACTCATAATCAACAGTATGGTATCTAGGTCCAAGGAAGTTATAGTACCGTTCTATTTAGTCCTTGTCAGACCCTTTATTGAGTGTAGTGCCTCCTTTGGCATGTACCTAACCAGCCACTTGTAAGAGATGGAAATCCCTCAAAGGTTCCTTACCAAGAGAATCCAAGGTATGAATACCTTGCACTATTCAGATTGCCTTAAGGCCCTATTTCTGTATTCAGTCTGCTATATTTTACTGAGAAGCTATCTATACCTAGCATATAATGCATCCTTAAATCCAGCTCTTATGGATTTTTTGCACATCTGCAAAACAAACTGCACCAGAAACACTAGATCCAAAGAGCTGAACTTTATCTGCAATATAAATAGAACATGTTGGACAGACCGATATATAGCATACTAGTGTAGTTGATAAATTATTGCCTTATGCCAGTAACATACTGGGACAGTTAATATACTATTATGTTATTCCATACCTATAGAATATCAAGACAGTTCATAAATTATTGTGATATGTCATGCCTATTGCATTCCAAGGCAGTTAAGTTAACGGTGTTATGGAAGGTTATTAAGTCTCATGTTTATTTTTCACAAAATGCATATTAACTTATAGTTTCTTCATAAATGAGTCAAATAAAATGTTTATAATATGTTTATGTCAAAAGCAAAAGGAAAAATATATGCATGGTTATGCAAAACATGGTTTCATATAAGTAGTAGCTTTATATTTCAAGTGTCTTACAGTTGGTATCCTCTCTGTACTGACAGATAGTTGAAGGCAAAATAAGTGCTGAAGGAGTTAAGGGATGTTATGTGTAAAAGTGTCAGGTATCCATGGAAAACAGATTAATCAGTAGTATGTGCTGGCCTTCTCAGGCTGGGGGATGAGCCTTTTTAAGGATGTCTATGAGATAGTATGTACTGGTACTGAATGTTAAAAAGTTGCAAGTCAATAAATGTTAAGCACAGGTGGTCTATGTTTTAAAAAGGCATATTGTCAAGTGTTCACGTGAAGCTCTAAGAGAGGATCATGAGGACATAAAATATTTTAAAATGTTATTATTTGTTAAAAGCTATGTTACATTAAATTTCTGCATGCATGAAATTGATAAGAAAAGGTATAAAAATTGAAGGTCTTGTAGACTGATCTGAAAAAATAAGTAGGCAGTCTCCCAGCGCTGTTTATGGAATAAACAAGTACTTTGCACATCCTGAAACATTATTCTTGACTCAAGACTAAAAGATAAAACTCTTTGTTATTTATTTCTGAACTTTAACATTGGGTTATGGAAAGCCTAAATAATACCAGGCAGTTAATAAATTATGGAGCATCTACTTCTATTCAGATGTATATCCCTTGTTAATATGGCATACACAGCATACTCCCCAAAATGACATATCTTGGAATGTCTCAGCATTGTTTTGGATCTATGCTGAAGCTCTGTTTTACTCTTAA